>NW_027038928.1:0-42162 GCF_034236695.1 Oncorhynchus nerka
CTGTACTGGTGCTCCCTGTATATAGCCTCCACATTGACTCTGTACTGGTGCTCCTGTATATATCCTCCACATTGACTCTGTACCATATAGCCCCTGTATATAGCCTCCACATTGACTCTGTACTGGTGCTCCTGTATATAGCCTCCACATTGACTCTGTACTGGCACCCCTGTATATAGCCTCCACATTGACTCTGTACTGGTGCCCCTGTATATAGCCTCCACATTGACTCTGTACTGGTGCCCCTGTATATAGCCTCCACATTGACTCTGTACTGGTGCTCCCTGTATATAGCCTCCACATTGACTCTGTACTGGTGCCCCCTGTATATAGCCTCCACATTGACTCTGTACTGGTGCTCCCTGTATATAGCCTCCACATTGACTCTGTACTGGTGCCCCCTGTATATAGCCTCCACATTGACTCTGTACTGGTGCTCCCTGTATATAGCCTCCACATTGACTCTGTACTGGTGCTCCCTGTATATAACCTCCACATTGACTCTGTACTGGTGCTCCCTGTATATAGCCTCCACATTGACTCTGTACTGGTGCTCCCTGTATATAGCCTCCACATTGACTCTGTACTGGTGCTCCCTGTATATAGCCTCCACATTGACTCTGTACTGGCACCCCCTGTATATAGCCTCCACATTGACTCTGTACTGGCACCCCCTGTATATAGCCTCCACATTGACTCTGTACTGGTGCTCCCTGTATATAGCCTCCACATTGACTCTGTACTGGTGCTCCCTGTATATAGCCTCCACATTGACTCTGTACTGGTACCCCCTGTATATAGCCTCCACATTGACTCTGTACCGGTACCCCTGTATATAGCCTCCACATTGACTCTGTACTGGTGCTCCCTGTATATAGCCTCCACATTGACTCTGTACTGGTGCTCCCTGTATATAGCCTCCACATTGACTCTGTACTGGTGCTCCCTGTATATAGCCTCCACATTGACTCTGTACTGGTACCCCCTGTATATAGCCTCCACATTGACTCTGTACTGGTGCTCCCTGTATATAGCCTCCACATTGACTCTGTACTGGTGCTCCCTGTATATAGCCTCCACATTGACTCTGTACTGGTGCTCCCTGTATATAGCCTCCACATTGACTCTGTACTGGTGCTCCCTGTATATAGCCTCCACATTGACTCTGTACTGGTACCCCTGTATATATCCTCCACATTGACTCTGTACTGGTGCTCCCTGTATATAGCCTCCACATTGACTCTGTACTGGTACCCCTGTATATATCCTCCACATTGACTCTGTACTGGTGCTCCCTGTATATAGCCTCCACATTGACTCTGTACTGGTGCTCCCTGTATATAGCCTCCACATTGACTCTGTACTGGTACCCCTGTATATAGCCTCCACATTGACTCTGTACTGGTGCTCCCTGTATATAGCCTCCACATTGACTCTGTACTGGTGCTCCCTGTATATAGCCTCCACATTGACTCTGTACTGGTGCTCCCTGTATATAGCCTCCACATTGACTCTGTACTGGTGCTCCCTGTATATAGCCTCCACATTGACTCTGTACTGGTACCCCCTGTATATAGCCTCCACATTGACTCTGTACTGGTGCTCCCTGTATATAGCCTCCACATTGACTCTGTACTGGTGCCCCTGTATATAGCCTCCACATTGACTCTGTACTGGTGCTCCTGTATATAGCCTCCACATTGACTCTGTACTGGTGCTCCCTGTATATAGCCTCCACATTGACTCTGTACTGGTGCCCCTGTATATAGCCTCCACATTGACTCTGTACTGGTGCTCCTGTATATAGCCTCCACATTGACTCTGTACTGGTGCCCCCTGTATATAGCCTCCACATTGACTCTGTACTGGTACCCCTGTATATAGCCTCCACATTGACTCTGTACTGGTGCTCCCTGTATATAGCCTCCACATTGACTCTGTACTGGTGCTCCCTGTATATAGCCTCCACATTGACTCTGTACTGGTACCCACTGTATATAGCCTCCACATTGACTCTGTACTGGTACCCCTGTATATAGCCTCCACATTGACTCTGTACTGGTGCCCTGTATATAGCCTCCACATTGACTCTGTACTGGTGCTCCCTGTATATAGCCTCCACATTGACTCTGTACTGGCACTCCTGTATATAGCCTCCACATTGACTCTGTACTGGTACCCCTGTATATAGCCTCCACATTGACTCTGTACTGGTGCTCCTGTATATAGCCTCCACATTGACTCTGTACTGGTACCCCTGTATATAGCCTCCACATTGACTCTGTACTGGTGCCCCCTGTATATAGCCTCCACATTGACTCTGTACTGGTACCCCTGTATATAGCCTCCACATTGACTCTGTACTGGTGCCCCTGTATATAGTTATTACCTCCACATTGACTCTGTACTGGTGCTCCCTGTATATAGCCATTGTTCTGTACCATACCCTCCACTCTGTACTGGTACCCTAATAGCCTCCACATTGACTCTGTACTGGTGCTCCCTGTATATAGCCTCCACATTGACTCTGTACTGGTGCTACCCTGTATATAGCCGACTCAGTACTGACTCCCTGTATATAGCTATGTTATTACCTCATATCCCCACATTGACTCTGTACTGGTACCCCTGTATATAGCCTCCACATTGACTCTACCTCGGTGCTCCCATAAGCCTCCACATTGACTCTAGTACTGGTACCCCCCTGTATATAGCCATATAGCCTCCACATTGACTCTGTACTGGTGCTCCCTGTATATAGCCATGTTCCACATTACCTGTACCTCCTGCACATTGACTTAGCCTCCACATTGACTCTGTATGGTGCTCCTGTTATATAGCCTCCACATTGACTCAGTACTGGTGCTCCCTGTATATAGCCATGTTATTAGTCCTCCTCCACATTGACTCTGTACTGGTGCTCCCTGTATATAGCCTCCACATTGACTCCCGGTGCTCCTCCTGCACATTGACTTAGTACTGGTACCCCCTGTATATAGCCATGTTATTACCTCATACCCCTAAACAACGACTCAGTACTGGTGCTCCCTGTATATAGCCATGTTATTACCTCATACCCCCTAAACAACGAGTTAGTACTGGTGCTCCTGTATATAGCCTCCACATTGACTCTGTATGGTACCTGTATATCCTCCACATTGACTCAGTACTGGTGCTCCTGTATATAGCCATGTTATTACCTCATACCTCCTAAACATTGACTCTAGTACTGGTACTCCCTGTATATAGCCTCCACATTGACTCTGTACTGGTGCTCCCTGTATATAGCCTCCACATTGACTCTTACTCATACCCCTAAACAACGACTTAGCCTACTTGACCCCTGTACTATAGCTATGTTATTACCCTCCATAAACAACGACTTAGTACTGGTGCTCCCTGTATATAGCCATGTTATTGACCTGTCCTCCTGCACATTGACTAGTCCACATTGCTCCTGTATATAGCCATGTATTACCTCCACATTGTCTGTATATATCCTCCTGCACATTGACTTAGTACTGGTACCCCCTGTATATAGCCATGTTATTACCTCGTCCTCCTGCACATTGACTCAGTACTGGTGCTCCCTGTATATAGCACATTGTTATTACCTCTGTATATAGCCTCCACATTGACTCTGTACTGGTGCTCCCTGTATATAGCCTCCCATGTTCTTACCTGGTCCTCCTGCATATTGCCTCCACATTGACTCTGTACTATAGCCATGTTATTATCATACCCCTAAACATTGACTCAGTACTGGTACTCCCTGTATATAGCCATGTTATTACCTCATCCTCCTAAACATTGACTTAGTACTGGTGCTCCCTGTATATAGCCTTGTTATTACTCCTGTCGTCCTCCTGCACATTGACTCAGTACTGGTGCTCCCTGTATATAGCCATGTTATTACCTCATACCCCTAAACACATTGACTTAGTACTGGTACCCTCCCTGTATATAGCCATGTTATTACCTCATACCCCTAAACATTGACTCAGTACTGGTACTCCCTGTATATAGCCATGTTATTACTCATACCCCTAAACAATTGAGTCTGTACTGGTGCTCCCTGTATATAGCCTCCACATGTTCTTACTGGTGCTCCCGTCCTCCTGCACATTGACTCAGTACTGGTGCTCCCTGTATATAGCCATGTTATTACCTCATACCCCTAAACAACGACTTAGTACTTGACTCTGTACTATAGCTCCTGTTATTATATACCTCCTAAACAACAACTCAGTACTGTACCCTGTATATATCCATGTTATTACCTCATACCCCTAAACAACGACTCAGTACTGGTACTCCCTGTATATAGCCTCCACATTGACTCTGTACTGGTGCCCTGTATATAGCCTCAACAACTCTGTACTGGTGCCCCTGTATATAGCCATGTTCTTACCTCATACCCCTGTAAACAATTGACTCTGTACTGGTGCCCCTGTCTATAGCTATGCTCATACCCCTAAACATTGACTCAGTACTGGTACTCCTGTATATAGCCATGTTATTACCTCGTCCTCCTGCACATTGACTTCTGTACTGGTGCCTCCCTGTATATCATGTTATTACCTGTATATAGCCTAAACATTGACTCTGTACTGGTACTCCCTGTATATAGCCATGTTGACTACCTGTACCCCTAAACAATAGCCTCCACATTGACTCTGTATATAGCCTTGTTATTACCTCGTCCTCCTGCACATTGACTCAGTACTGGTGCTCCCTGTATATAGCCATTGTTATTACCTCATACCCCTAAACAACGACTCTAGTACTGGTACTCCCTGTATATAGCCATGTTATTACCTCATACCCCTTGACTCAGTACTGGTACTCCTGTATATAGCCATGTTATTCCTCATTGACCCCTCTAGTACTGGTGCTCCTGTATATAGCATGTTATTACCTCGTCCCCTCCTGCACATTGACTCAGTACTGGTGCTCCCTGTATATAGCCATGTTATTACCTCATTACCCCTAAACAACGACTTAGTACTGGTACTCCCTGTATATAGCTATGTTATTACCTCATACCCCTAAACAACAACTCTGTACTGGTACTCCCTGTATATATCCATGTTATTACCTCATACCCCTAAACAACGACTCAGTACTGGTGCTCCTGTATATAGCCATGTTATTACCTCATACCCCTAAACAATAACTCAGTACTGGACCCTCTGTATATAGCCCCCTGTATATAGTCCTCCTGCACATTGACTTGTACTGGTGCTCCCTGTATATAGCCTCCCATTGTTATTACTGGTTCCCCTCCTCCTGCACATTGACTCAGTACTGGTGCTCCCTGCCTATATAGCCATGTTATTACCTCGTCCTCCTCCACATTGACTCAGTACTGGTGCTCCCTGTATATAGCCATGACTCTGTATTACCCCTGTCCTCCTGCACATTGACTCTGTACTGGTACCCCTGTATATAGCCATGTTCTTACCTCATACCCCTAAACAACGACTCAGTACTGGTACTCCCTGTATATAGCCATGTTATTACCTCATACCCCTAAACAACGAGTTAGTACTGGTGCTCCCTGTATATAGCCATGTTATTACCTCGTCCTCCTGCACATTGACTCAGTACTGGACTCCTGTATATAGCCATGTTATTACCTCATACCCCTAAACATTGACTTAGTACTGGTACTCCCTGTATATAGCACATGTTATTACCTCATACCCCTAAACATTGACTCAGTACTGGTACTCCTGTATATAGCCATGTTATTACCTCATAGCCCCTAAACAATGACTTGTACTGGTGCTCCCTGTATATAGCCTCCACATTGACTCTGTACTTGCTCCCTGTATATCCTCTGCACATTGACTCAGTACTGGTGCTCCCTGTATATAGCCTCCACATTACCTCATACCCCTAAACAACGACTTAGTACTGGTACCCCTGTATATAGCTATGTTATTACCTCCCCCTAAACAACAACTCAGTACTGGTGCTCCCTGTATATAGCCTGTTATTACCTCATACCCCTAAACAACAACTTAGTACTGGTACTCCTGTATATACTGTTATTACCTCATACCCCTAAACAACGACTCAGTACTGGTACTCCCTGTATATAGCCATGTTATTACCTCATACCCCTAAACATTGACTCTAGTACTGGTGCTCCCTGTATATAGCCATGTTATTACCTCTGTATATCCTCCTGCACATTGACTCAGTACTGGTGCTCCCTGTATATAGCCATGTTATTACCTCATACCCCTAAACAACGACTTAGTACTGGTACTCCCTGTATATAGCCATGTTATTACCTCATACCCTAAACAACGACTCAGTACTGGTACTCCTGTATATAGCCATGTTATTACCTCATACCCCTAAACAACGAGTTAGTACTGGTGCTCCCTGTATATAGCCATGTTATTAGTCCTCCCACATTGACTCAGTACTGGTGCTCCCTGTATATAGCCATGTTATTACCTCATACCCCTAAACAACAACTCAGTACTGGTACTCCCTGTATATAGCCATGTTATTACCTCATACCCCTAAACAACGACTTAGTACTGGTACCCCTTGTCTATAGCTATGTTATTACCTCATACCCCTAAACAACGACTCAGTACTGGTACTCCCTGTATATAGCCATGTTATTACCTCATACCCCTAAACAACGACTTAGTACTGGTACTCCCTGTATATAGCCATGTTATTACCTCGTCCTCCTGCACATTGACTCAGTACTGGTGCTCCCTGTATATAGCCATGTTATTACCTCGTCCTCCTGCACATTGACTTAGTACTGGTACCCCCTGTATATAGCCATGTTATTACCTCGTCCTCCTGCACATTGACTCAGTACTGGTGCTCCCTGTATATAGCCATGTTATTACCTCGTCCTCCTCCACATTGACTCAGTACTGGTGCTCCCTGTATATAGCCATCCACATTACTCTGTCCTCCTGCACATTGACTTAGTACTGGTACCCCTGTATATAGCCATGTTATTACCTCATACCCCTAAACAACGACTCAGTACTGGTACTCCCTGTATATAGCCATGTTATTACCTCATACCCCTAAACAACGAGTTAGTACTGGTGCTCCCTGTATATAGCCTTGTTATTACCTCGTCCTCCTGCACATTGACTCAGTACTGGTGCTCCCTGTATATAGCCATGTTATTACCTCATACCCCTAAACAACGACTTAGTACTGGTACTCCCTGTATATAGCCATGTTATTACCTCATACCCCTAAACAACGACTCAGTACTGGTACTCCCTGTATATAGCCATGTTATTACCTCATACCCCTAAACAACGAGTTAGTACTGGTGCTCCCTGTATATAGCCATGTTATTACCTCGTCCTCCTGCACATTGACTCAGTACTGGTGCTCCCTGTATATAGCACATTGTTATTACCTCATACCCCTAAACATTGACTTAGTACTGGTACTCCTGTATATAGCTATTGTTATTACCTCATACCCCCCTAAACAACAACTCAGTACTGGTACTCCCTGTATATATCCATGTTATTACCTCATACCCCTAAACAACGACTCAGTACTGGTACTCCCTGTATATAGCCATGTTATTACCTCATACCCCTAAACAACAACTCAGTACTGGTACCCCCTGTATATAGCCATGTTATTACCTCATACCCCTAAACATTGACTCTAGTACTGGTACCCCTGTCTATAGCTATGTTATTACCTCATACCCCTAAACAACGACTCAGTACTGGTACTCCCTGTATATAGCCATGTTATTACCTCGTCCTCCTGCACATTGACTTAGTACTGGTACCCCCTGTATATAGCCATGTTATTACCTCATACCCCTAAACAACGACTCAGTACTGGTACTCCCTGTATATAGCCATGTTATTACCTCATACCCTAAACAATTGAGTTAGTACTGGTGCTCCTGTATATAGCCTTGTTATTACTCTGTACTCGTCCTCCTGCACATTGACTCAGTACTGGTGCTCCCTGTATATAGCCATGTTATTACCTCATACCCCTAAACAACGACTTAGTACTGGTACTCCCTGTATATAGCCATGTTATTACCTCATACCCCTAAACAACGACTCAGTACTGGTACTCCCTGTATATAGCCATGTTATTACCTCATACCCCTAAACAACGAGTTAGTACTGGTGCTCCCTGTATATAGCCATGTTATTACCTCGTCCTCCTGCACATTGACTCAGTACTGGTGCTCCCTGTATATAGCCATGTTATTACCTCATACCCCTAAACAACGACTTAGTACTGGTACTCCCTGTATATAGCTATGTTATTACCTCATACCCCTAAACAACAACTCAGTACTGGTACTCCCTGTATATATCCATGTTATTACCTCATACCCCTAAACAACGACTCAGTACTGGTACTCCCTGTATATAGCCATGTTATTACCTCATACCCCTAAACAACAACTCAGTACTGGTACCCCCTGTATATAGCCATGTTATTACCTCATACCCCTAAACAACGACTTAGTACTGGTACCCCCTGTCTATAGCTATGTTATTACCTCATACCCCTAAACAACGACTCAGTACTGGTACTCCCTGTATATAGCCATGTTATTACCTCGTCCTCCTGCACATTGACTTAGTACTGGTACCCCCTGTATATAGCCATGTTATTACCTCGTCCTCCTGCACATTGACTCAGTACTGGTGCTCCCTGTATATAGCCATGTTATTACCTCGTCCTCCTCCACATTGACTCAGTACTGGTGCTCCCTGTATATAGCCATGTTATTACCTCGTCCTCCTGCACATTGACTTAGTACTGGTACCCCCTGTATATAGCCATGTTATTACCTCATACCCCTAAACAACGACTCAGTACTGGTACTCCCTGTATATAGCCATGTTATTACCTCATACCCCTAAACAACGAGTTAGTACTGGTGCTCCCTGTATATAGCCATGTTATTACCTGGTGTCCTCCTGCACATTGACTCAGTACTGGTGCTCCTGTATATAGCCATGTTATTACCTCATACCCCTAAACACTGACTTAGTACTGGTACTCCCTGTATATAGCCATGTTATTACCTCATACCCCTAAACAACGACTCAGTACTGGTACTCCCTGTATATAGCCATGTTATTACCTCATACCCCTAAACAATGAGTTAGTACTGGTGCTCCCTGTATATAGCCATGTTATTATCCTCCTGCACATTGACTCAGTACTGGTGCTCCCTGTATATAGCCATGTTATTACCTCATACCCCTAAACAACGACTTAGTACTGGTACTCCCTGTATATAGCTATGTTATTACCTCATACCCCTAAACAACAACTCAGTACTGGTACTCCCTGTATATAGCCATGTTATTACCTCATACCCCTAAACAACAACTTAGTACTGGTACTCCCTGTATATAGCCATGTTATTACCTCATACCCCTAAACAACGACTCAGTACTGGTACTCCCTGTATATAGCCATGTTATTACCTCATACCCCTAAACAACGAGTTAGTACTGGTGCTCCCTGTATATAGCCATGTTATTACCTCGTCCTCCTGCACATTGACTCAGTACTGGTGCTCCCTGTATATAGCCATGTTATTACCTCATACCCCTAAACAACGACTTAGTACTGGTACTCCCTGTATATAGCCATGTTATTACCTCATACCCCTAAACAACGACTCAGTACTGGTACTCCCTGTATATAGCCATGTTATTACCTCATACCCCTAAACAACGAGTTAGTACTGGTGCTCCCTGTATATAGCCATGTTATTACCTCGTCCTCCTGCACATTGACTCAGTACTGGTGCTCCCTGTATATAGCCATGTTATTACCTCATACCCCTAAACAACAACTCAGTACTGGTACTCCCTGTATATAGCCATGTTATTACCTCATACCCCTAAACAACGACTTAGTACTGGTACCCCTTGTCTATAGCTATGTTATTACCTCATACCCCTAAACAACGACTCAGTACTGGTACTCCCTGTATATAGCCATGTTATTACCTCATACCCCTAAACAACGACTTAGTACTGGTACTCCCTGTATATAGCCATGTTATTACCTCATACCCCTAAACAACGACTTAGTACTGGTACTCCCTGTATATAGCCATGTTATTACCTCATACCCCTAAACAACAACTCAGTACTGGTACTCCCTGTATATAGCCATGTTATTACCTCATACCCCTAAACAACGACTTAGTACTGGTACCCCCTGTATATAGCTATGTTATTACCTCATACCCTAAACAACGACTCAGTACTGGTACTCCCTGTATATAGCTATGTTATTACCTCATACCCCTAAACAACAACTCAGTACTGGTACTCCCTGTATATAGCCATGTTATTACCTCAAACCCCTAAACAACGACTTAGTACTGGTACCCCCTGTATATAGCTATGTTATTACGTCATAACCCTAAACAACGACTCAGTACTGGTACTCCCTGTATATAGCCATGTTATTACCTCATACCCCTAAACAACGACTTAGTACTGGTACTCCCTGTATATAGCCATGTTATTACCTCATACCCCTAAACAACGACTTAGTACTGGTACTCCCTGTATATAGCCATGTTATTACCTCATACCCCTAAACAACAACTCAGTACTGGTACCCCCTGTATATAGCCATGTTATTACCTCATACCCCTAAACAACGACTTAGTACTGGTACCTCCTGTATATAGCCATGTTATTACCTCATACCCCTAAACAACGACTTAGTACTGGTACCTCCTGTATATAGCTATGTTATTACCTCATACCCCTAAACAACGACTCAGTACTGGTACCCCCTGTATATAGCCATGTTATTACCTCATACCCCTAAACAACGACTTAGTACTGGTACCTCCTGTATATAGCCATGTTATTACCTCATACCCCTAAACAACGACTCAGTACTGGTACTCCCTGTATATAGCCATGTTATTACCTCATACCCCTAAACAACGACTTAGTACTGGTACCTCCTGTATATAGCCATGCTATCGTTTACTCCTTATTGTTATTTATTATTCACTGTGTATTCATTCCTCATATCCCCATTTCTATTATATAAAATAAACATCTGTATCTTTAAATCTACATCGTTGGAAAACAACCCGTAAGAATTTCACTGTTAGTCTATGAAGCATTTGACTAATAACATTTGATTTGATTTAATTCTAAAATAAAATGAACCTTACTACTTAACTGCAGCATAATTTAATGACCTTGCTACGCTAACAGTCTTATCCTATGTCAACCTATTAGTTAGTGTGTTAGTGTGGCTGCATTTACACAGGCAGCCCAATTCTGATATTTACCTAAATATTGGCAAAAGAGGTGATCTGATCTGTCAAAAGACCAATTAGTGGGTAAAGATCAGAATTCCTCCCTTGTTATAATTTGAATAGTCTCTTCTTCTGCCATCAACCATGTCGACTGTGGGTGAAATAGGCTACTGTTCCATGTGTATGGCTGGAAAGACAGACTATCATCTGATTCTGAATCTTGTCTTCTTGTCAGTAATTGAATAGCCACTGGGGGGCATCTAGGGATGTTTCAACCACCACATTCAGTAGAAGTGCTGTGGACGCCCCTCCTTCAACACCATTCAAACCATCACTTCCTTTTTTGGTCATCTCCTTCTGAACAACTTCCTCTGGTCTGTGGTTGACATTAGACCTGGTAACCAGATTCATGTAACTGTGGTCAACGAGGGTCAGTATGGAATAGAGTCTGTTGTCACTGTGGTTTACCACTGTGTAAAGACTTACTTCATTGACAGGCTATGAGGACAATCATTTTACTGTAGGAACATCAGGGTTGGGATCAATTCAGACAGTTAATTGAAATTCCAATTTCCCTCATTGACATGACATAATTCAATTAACTTCATTGGAAGGAGTCAAGCCCAAGCCTGAGGGACACATTCTCTGGTCATTGAACACTAAGCAGTTGTAACTGTGTTGCTTCCTTCCCTAACCTTGTCCCAACCCGGACATGAAACAGGGACCCTCTGAACACATCAACAACCATCGTTCCACAAAAGCCACAAACCTTGCAGAGGAAGGGATTCAACCACTTCAAGGTCTCAGAGTGAGTGACGTCTCTGTATTCAACACTAATAACGCGCACCGCTAACTAGCTAGCCATTTCACATCGGTTACACAGTCACCATAGATGTTTATTTTGGTTTGTTAAAGTATGTCCTACATTTATATTGGTTAAAACAGTCTTGTCATTGTATGTCTTTATATGACTATTGTCCACTCCCATTGCTACTGAGTCTCTGAAACGTCCTTTGAAGGCCTGGCGGGGGTTCCATAGAGGCTTTGCGTTGTCACTAGTCTCTGGTTGGTTGTCTGTATAACACTGTGTCTGAAATACAGATAGACAGACAGACAAAGGGCCATATCTCCATTATGACTGATGCACCAGACCTTATTTATAGTGGCCTCCAACATGCCTTTCTCTGCAGATGCATCATCAACCTGTCTTCCAGTTGTCCAACTATAGACCAGGGCTCCGCCAACCAGCTATAAATTATCAGAGGCCAAATGAGACTCTTGAGTGAGTGTGTGTGCACGTGTGTGTGTGTGTATGTGCACGTGTGTGTGTGTGTGTGTGTGCACGTGTGTGTGTGTGAGTGTGTGTGCACGTGTGTGTGTGTGTGTGTGTGAATGTGCATCTATGTGTGTGTGTTTGTGCTTTTAAGTTCCGCATTGGTTTGTAAGGGTGACAATGTCTCCTAAAAAGGCCTGAGGTTTTGAAGGTATGTGATGGCATGGGTCCTGCGTATTCCTATTTAAATTCAGAGAGCAGGTGAGCCAGGCGCACTCTCCTCTCGTCTCTCTCTCTTTCAAGGGACTGTAACACATCGCCTCCTGTCCAGCTCTCCAGGGTAAGTCCTGCACACATGCAATTCTCTGTTTCAATGGGATTATGGGATTACCGTAATAGTAATTTATCTCATAGTATTACATTTACGTTAGTCATTTGGCAGACGCTATTCTCTCATCCAAAGCAATTTACGATCAGTGACTTTATCATAATTACCACACATGACTATGTAATCTATATGTATCATTTATACTTAAACACAGAACACACAGTAGGTTACAGGCATGTGTGGACCCCAGGAAGAGTAGCTGCTGCTTTTGCAACAAATACCAAATATGAGAGAAAAAGAGCCATTCAAGTATTTTCAGACAGATTATGTTAATATATAAGTGATCTCACAACCACATGGCTAACGTGGATAGGAAATGCAATACAAGTCCTTGCTTTAATAGATTTTTAAGAACTTCTTTTGACTGTGTTTTAGGCTGTTGGTTAGGACCAACACAGAAATACCTTTTAAGCACTTAAAGCGATTAAAATGTAACACTGTCCTCTTTATTGTACATTACAATAACATAACAGTTAGTCAATCAAATCATTGGTCAGTCAACTAAAAGTGAATTATGGGTCCAGCATGGCATATGAGAACAGCAACAAGAACAGCACAGACAGACAGCCGGACAGAAGGACAGACGGACAGACGGACAGACGGACAGACGGACAGACGGACAGACGGACAGACGGACAGACGGACAGACGGACAGACGGACAGACAGACAGACAGACAGACAGACAGACAGACAGACAGACAGACAGACAGACAGACAGACAGACAGACAGACAGACAGACAGACAGACAGACAGACAGACAGACAGACAGACAGACAGAGACACTGCTACAGAATGAGACCACAGTGGGAAGGGCAGCTACTGTTAAAGACATGCTCCGGAACTTTGGCAACTATTAAGCCTTTTTTAAACCTCTCGCTTTGGGCTGGATGTGTCAATGTGTTGTTCATACATGCATAATCTATGAGCAGAATTAATGTTTTACATTAATTAGCCACAAAATCCCTAGTTTGAAAGCGACTGTTTTTCTGGAAGCTGTGTTTCTCCATTTTCCCTCCATTTTCCCCCATGTGAGCCAGCAACCTAGTAATTAAATGTAAACCAATGAGCTTCAGTCCCTCGCCACTTGAGTGACAGCTAGCAAGAGTCTCATCCTGCACGCACACAAGAGAGAGAGAGCGAGAGAGCAATGACATGGTGCACATATCTGCACATATGTGACGTAGTATGCAATTTTCAGGGAGCGTTACTTTCAGAACTACTGGCTAAAAAGTATACTCTTTAATGCGGTAATACCTTGTTTTGTTACTACCATATGCCATGTGTGAACACATTGCACTCTGACACACCTGACAACTGGTCTGTTTGGTGTGTGTGTGTGTGTGTGTGTGTGTGTGTGTGTGTGTGTGTGTGTGTGTGTGTGTGTGTGTGTGTGTGTGTGTGTGTGTGTGTGTGTGTGTGTGTGTGTGTGTGTGTGTGTGTGTGTGTGTGTGTGTGTGTGTGTGTGTGTGTGTGTGTGTGTGTGTGTGTGTGCGTGCGTGTGTGTGTAGGCCTACAGTAACCGGACACAACCATGTGTGACGAAGAAGAGACAACAGCCTTGGTATGCGACAACGGCTCAGGACTGGTGAAGGCTGGCTTTGCCGGTGACGATGCCCCCAGGGCAGTGTTCCCCTCTATTGTGGGGCGCCCCCGTCATCAGGTCAGACCCCATCTTACTCTCCTCTACTACCCTTCCATGTCAATCAGAGGGGTCATTCCTGAAATAGAGCCGCAACACTATTGTTAGTCGGTCATTGCTCCTACAGTATGGCTAACCTGGGCTCAGATCTGTTTGTGCTCTTGCCAACTACATTGCTGTCATTACCAAACCAAACATGGCATGACGATGAGTGAAAAGGAGTTGGCATGATGGCACAACCAGACTGGCACTCAGACTACAGTACGGACAAGTTTCCTGAATCCAGATGAAGCCTAGACCTGGACCAACAAAAAAAAACACTTTCAATGGAGATTCTCTATTGAGCATACTTTTTTAGTTTAGTAGGTTTAATCTGGGTCTGGGAAACCAGACCGTGTGTCATGTGCAGATCAATATGTGTCTGTTTCTGTTCACGTTCACATCTGGACCACAGGAGGCTGCTGAGGGGAGAACGGCTCATAATAATGGCCGGAACGGAGTAAACGGAATGGCATCAAACACCTGGAGACCATGTGTTTGGTGTATTTAATACCATTCCACTGATTCCACTCCAGTCATTACCACAAACCCGTCCTCCCAGCTGTGACCTGTACCTACTGTACATATGAATGAGCCTTGACTGTCTCTCTCTAACCCTGCAGGGTGTGATGGTGGGTATGGGTCAGAAGGACTCCTATGTAGGAGACGAGGCCCAGAGCAAGAGAGGTATCCTGACCCTCAAGTACCCCATTGAGCATGGCATCATCACTAACTGGGACGACATGGAGAAGATCTGGCATCACACCTTCTACAATGAGCTGCGTGTGGCCCCTGAAGAGCACCCCGTCCTGCTAACTGAGGCCCCCCTCAACCCCAAGGCCAACAGGGAGAAGATGACCCAGGTGGGTCACCTGCCTTAATTAATCCATTTACCTGGCTGGCAATCTTATGCTGTTTAGCATTACATCACAACTAATGTTGATTGATGATGTTCTTATATTTGCTTTATATTATTATTAGGTGCATTGCCAAATAATGGATTTATGAGCCTGTTTTCTAAAAGCGTGGGGTTTTCTTCCTGACAGATCATGTTTGAGACCTTCAATGTGCCAGCTATGTATGTGGCCATCCAGGCTGTGCTGTCTCTGTATGCCTCTGGTCGTACAACAGGTGAGTGCGCCTCCTAACCCAAAACCCAATAAGTGACGTATGGTACAGCGAATGCATACATTTTTAGAATGTTTGGCACCAGCAGGAATGAAAACCCACAACCCTGGCATTGACCACTTTGATGCTCGTCAGTGTGTTTGTACTAATGTGTCTCACCTGTGCAGGTATTGTGCTGGACGCTGGTGATGGTGTGACCCACAACGTGCCCGTGTATGAGGGTTACGCCTTGCCCCACGCCATCATGAGACTGGACTTGGCTGGCAGAGACCTGACTGATTATCTGATGAAGATCCTCACTGAGAGAGGATACTCTTTCGTTACCACCGGTAACCATGGAGACCTTTTTAGATACAACCAAACTCATCTACAACTATATCAATATTGACAGAAATGTTTATTTTGTACCTTCTAACAGTATCATAAAAAATGTCACCTTTCACCCAGTTTATATGATGTGTCAACACCTGATTTGTTTTGTTTAATTGCATCTTGTCACCTTTGTTGATCTCTCATTATTTTACAGTGTATCCTATTGGCAAAATAGAGTAACTGCAATCCTTCATTATTCTCCTAGTGTAGTGACTGTGCCTGTAGAAGAGCCTGATCAGTGTAGTTAGATTTGACACATAGGTTAAGGTCCCCCTCTACAGTTACCGTTTCTTCCTTTATGCCTGTCCACGGTTGGCAACATGATCTCACAAACTCCATGCTATATTTGAATCCCACAGCTGAGAGAGAGATCGTGCGTGACATCAAGGAGAAGCTGTGCTACGTGGCTCTGACTTTGAGAATGAGATGGCCACCGCTGCCTCCTCCTCCTCTCTGGAGAAGTCCTACGAGTTGCCCGACGGACAGGTCATCACCATCGGTAACGAGAGGTTCCGTTGCCCAGAGACCCTCTTCCAGCCCTCCTTCATCGGTCAGTACAAATTCTTACAACTTCACAATGTTCTATAGCCTGGTCCCAGATCAGTTTGTCTGAAGACAACACAAATAGATCTGGGACCAGGCTAGATATTCTGTGCTGTAGCACAAGTAATGTATTTAAGATCATGCAGGATAAGAGGAAGTAAAAGTCACCATATGGATCATTCATGAAGGATATTTATTGATATCATTTTCCAGAGAGTACTCTGTGTGTCAATATTTCATTGTCTATTATATCTTGCTTATGAAGTTTGTGGTTTGGTTTGATCCTCTCTTTTCCAACGGAGGCTTCACTACACATGACATGGCTCAGAATCCATTGCTCTGTTCCTTTATTCTCTTGCCCAAGACTGTTATCCCCATAGGTAGCATAGGTATGCAGTTCAGAATATGGGTGTAAAGACTGTTATCCCCATAGGTATGCAGTTCAGAATATGGGTGTAAAGACTAAAGACAGTTATCCCCATAGGTATGCAGTTCAGAATATGGGTGTAAAGACTGTTATCCCCATAGGTATGCAGTTCAGAATATGGACAGTGTAAAGACTGTTATCCCCATAGGTATGCAGCAGTTCAGAATATGCAGGAATATGGGTAAAGACTGTTATCCCCATAGGTATGCAGTTCAGAATATGGGTGTAAAGACTGTTATCCCCATAGGTATGCAGTTCAGAATATGGGTGTAAAGACTGTTATCCCCATAGGTATGCAGTTCAGAATATGGGTGTAAAGACAGTTATCCCCATAGGTATGCAGATCAGAATATGGGTGTAAAGACTGTTATCCCCATAGGTATGCAGTTCAGAATATGGGTGTAAAGACAGTTATCCCCATAGGTATGCAGTTCAGAATATGGGTGTAAAGACTGTTATCCCCATAGGTATGCAGTTCAGAATATGGGTGTAAAGACTGTTATTTGTTATCCCCATAGGTATGGAGTCTGCTGGTATCCATGAGACCACATACAACGGCATCATGAAGTGCGACATTGACATCCGTAAGGACCTGTACGCCAACAACGTCTTGTCTGGCGGTACCACCATGTACCCTGGTATCGGTGACCGCATGCAGAAGGAAATCACAGCCCTGGCCCCCAGCACTATGAAAATCAAGGTATGTATAATATATGCATCTTATTCTCTTTGATAATTACATTCAGCTAACCTTACCACCATCCAATTACTGTGAGTCAATTATTTAACAGTGATGAACCTGAAAGTACGTTGAGGAAAAAGTTTCATAGTACCCTTGGTGAAGCAAAGTTTGATTAGTATAGACACTTGACTTTGCATAAAAACCCAACTTGACTCGGTCCTAACCGCTGACTATCGCTCCCTGTAGATGATTGCCCCCCCTGAGCGTAAATACTCTGTCTGGATCGGCGGCTCCATCCTGGCCTCCCTGTCTACCTTCCAGGCCATGTGGATCAGCAAAGACGAGTATGAGGAGGCCGGGCCCTCAATCGTCCACAGGAAGTGCTTCTAAATTACCCTCTCCTCCTATCTCGACTCTCTTCCTGCCCTAAAATCTTGGCTCTCTGTTTTTCTCATGTGTCTCTAATCCCCACAAACGACCCATTGTATTTGTTTACTGTTTGTGCAATCTGTATTATGGGTCATCGGACTGTCAGGATATTTACAAGCATTTCGCAACACCCGCAATAACATCTGCTAAACACGTGTATGTGACCAATAACATTTGATTTGATTTGATATTGCTAAATAAATGAATTCTGCCTTTTGACTTCCCTGTGCAGTTGCTTATGTGACCTTATGAAATGTAATATAATCAGGTTCATTAAAAGTAGTTTGACAAAAAATGACTTCTTCCAGGACAATTTTGCATAATCACAAGTCTACAGTGTTAATAGATGTCACAGGGCATGCAGAGTAACTGCATTTCCATTCCACTAATTAGACATTCTGGGATATGCTTATATATTATTTACACATATGACATTTGACATTTTCTGTTGAAAGCTTTTTCAAACATAGAAAAAAAATGCTAATATACTTCCATTATTATCTGAGTGGACTCCATACATTAACATTACAGCTACACATCAAATGAAGTGGTTTGGGTTTGATGTTTAGTTTGATGTAGATGAGGTCCCAGTTGAAATATACTGTAATGTGACGCAATGCCCACTGGGTAGCAGAAGTGAGTCTTTTCAGGGCGGTGAAGTCACTCGCTCCGACCCGTTCAATAAGCTCTTGGGTGTTGTTTGCACATTAGCTGTATGATGACAAACACAGTCAAATATGTTGCAGGCAACAGATACATCAACATACAGAGAATATTATTTCATCTGTACAACAGGTTAGATAATATTTGGAGCCACAGCCAAAATTTAGTAGCCATGCACTGTCGTCTCCATCCTCCCAATATGAGAATAAGACATGCAATTGCAATCTAGGACAGAGGCGGTATGTACCATGGACCTTTCACTCTGCTACATGCTATATTTCCTGCTGAAAGGGGAATGGGAGTGTCTCGTCTGCTTCTTCACGTGGTACCAATCAGAGGGAGATTGCAGTATTACTGTCCAGGGAACACGAGAGCAACTTGATTATCTGACTTGGGTTACTTCTGAAATCCTGTTCCCTGTATAGTGCACCACTTTCGACAGTAGCTTAGTGCACTACTTTTGAGCAGCGTCAAAAGTAGTGCACTACAGTGAATTTGCACTTCTCCACAGAGATTTTTAATTTATACACATGAATACATTTGCAATTCTGTGTTGAAAACAGCATTTTACTACACCCACAATAACATCTGCTAAATATGTGTATGGGACCAATAACATTTTATTTGACTGTAATGTAAATTGTTTGATTGGTCTAGCAAGCTGTCTGAAAGAGAAAATAACAAATAAGACTAATCCCACCCTGTAAATTACTGCACCTCATTTCACATTTCACAGTACAAAAATGCAATGAATTTGTTATTACTGTGGAGGTACCATGTACTTTTTTGAATAAATAACAGTTAGGTTTTGTAAAGAATGGGCTTCTGTACCCTAATATCTCTTGACAAATCCATTGACTTCTATATATTTTTGTGGTAGACAAGGGCCACAATGTCGTGATTATGGGCACAACTGACCAAACAATTCAGACACAATAGAAGAATGGGGGAGCAACATATTTAGCTGTTTGTCAGACAGACATGAACTTCCTCCACCTGTATGCTTGGTTATAATACAACCCAGGCTTACTTCAGGCTTACTTCAGGCTTACTTCAGGCTTACTTCTTACTTCTTGCTCTGTGAGTGATTGTGATTGTGATTTCTCATGGAGCGAGCTACTGTAACATAAGGTTATGATGCCAAACTTAGTTCTGCAGCCAGCCAGCCCAGCAGCCTCTGACCCACTTCTGTCTCGCCTCTCCTCTCCAGGCTGGGTAGAGAAGTTAAAGATAAATTAAGGTGGAGGTATCAGGGGGGGGGGGGTGATTTATTTCCCCCCGACCACATCTCTCTCACAGGAAGGAAGGAAGGAAGGAATCAAACAGGAAGAGAAAGGGACCACAGAGGCGGATGTAGGCTACGGAAGATGACACCTTTCCAACCAGGTAGGGTGTACAGTAGTCTACATATCAATGGTTGATCCCCATTAAAATACAATTATACTGTATGTAGTTCTATGCTGTATATGATTAAAATGTTGTTTTCAATATTTAGAATGTTATACTGTAGATTTAAAAAATATATGGTTACAGAGAATTCTCTTCATGTGTTTGGTTCTATAATTCAAGCATCACTCTTAAATATTGACCATTGTTTACAACTATGTTATAGGCTTAGACTAAGTAATAAGGCCGTATTTGTATTGATTTGAGTTGAAAAGATAAAGTTACAGGTAATATTCATTACCATTTATTACACTTAATTCATACTATTCCCAGCAGGTTCCTGGTAAATACCCTAATGATGTTGTTTTATTCGTCTGTGTGTAAACAAAATCTGTGGGAATATAACTATTACAAAACAGAATTATTAGGGGAAATATTTCCCCTGGGGTCCATACTGTAGTTTTAGCTGTGGTGTTAAGACAGGTGCAATAACGACCCCTCCTCCATCGTGAAGCCTCTCTCTCTCTGCTCCCCCCTCTCCTCCACTCTATTCTGCTTGGTTTATCAGCCGCCTGTTTCCAAACCCCATCATTCCCTACGATACCGGGGCGCGCGAGCTCAGCAGATGTAGCGCACACACCACGTTCCATTTCAGAAAACGATACTTAAAACAGAGAGAAAGATTACATTATAATCGGTTTACCCAGTCCACGAAGCCTTCAAAGTTTTGGCAGTTTTTGGTTTCACTCCAAACGAAGGTGAAGACGTAGGCTAGGGGAGGAGAAAAGGAAAAGTCGCGTTCCCCCGGCTCCAATCTCTCTAGGTAAGTGGTAGGCTATTGTTTTATTCTCTCATCGCTATATGTAAAAACAACAACCACAAAAAAGAATACGGGTCTGGTATATGGAATCAAAGTTCAAGTACAGAACAAGTACATTTATATTTACATTTTGTGTAGCCTATAGACTAGCCTATTACTGATTTGAATAGCATACAGTTGTCCCTGTCTCACTTCAAAATCATGGTCACTTGAACAACTACAGTGATATTTCTAAATGTGTGGTTTCATTTGGGTAGGCAATAAGACAGGGATCATCAACTAGATTCAGCCTCGGGACGATTTTTCTTAAGTGGATGGTCAGGGAGGCAGAACATAATTTCAAATAATTTGAAGAATGCAAATTGACTGCAAGAACCCAAACAGATGGGTATAGCATTGACTAAAACATAATAATTTCAAATCTTGTTTACATTTGTATACGACCACATATACAGTAGCTCCCTATATATATACAGATTTCCACGTGCAGTATATAAACTACCCAGTATGATATACAGTGCCAGTCAAAAGTTTGGACACACCTACTCATTCCAGGCTTTTTCATTATTTTTACTATTTTCTACATTTTAGAATAATAGTGAAGACATCAACTCTATGAAAGAACACATATCATGTATCAATCATGTAGTAACCAAAAAAGTGTTAAACAAATCAAAATATATTTGATTTTTGAGATTCTTCAAAGTAGCCACCCTTTGCCTTGATGACAGCTTTGCACACTCTTGGCATTCTCTCAACCAGCTTCATGAGGTAAGCCACCTGGAATGCATTTCAATTAACAGGTGTGCCTTGTTAAAAGTTAATTTGTGGAATTCCTTTCCTTCTTAATGCGTTTGAGCCAATCAGTTGTGTTGTGACAAGGTAGGGGTGGTATACAGAAGATAGCCCTATTTGTAAAGACCAAGTCCATAGTATGGCAATAACAGCTCAAATAAGAAATAAGAAACGACAGTCCATCATTACTTTAAGACATGAATGTCAGTCAATCCGGAAAATTTCAAGAACTGTGCAGTTGCAAAAACCATCAAGTACTATGAGAAAACTGGCTCTCATGAGGACCGCCACAGGAAAGGAAAACCCAGAGTTACCTCTGCAGCAGAGAATAAGTTAATTAGAGTTACCTGCACCTCAGATTGCAGCCCAAATTAATGCTTCATAGAGTTCAAGTAACAGACACATCTCAACATTAACTGTTCAGCGGAGACTGCATGAATCAGGCCTTCGTGGATACTTGGGCCAAGAAACATGAGCAATGGACATTAGACCCGTGTAAATCTGTCCTTTTGTCTGATGAGTCCAAATTTGAGATTATGGTTCCAACCGCCGTGTTTTTGTGACACGCAGAGTAGGTGAACGGATGATTTCTGCATGTGGTTCCCACCGTGAAGCATGGAGGAGGAGGTGTGATGGTGTGGGGCTGCTTTGCTGGTGACACTGTCTGTGATTTATTTAGTATTCAGCACACTTAACCAGAATGGCTACCACAGCATTCTGCAGCGATACTCCATCCCATCTGGTTTGCGCTTAGTGGGACTATCATTTGTTTTTCGACAGGATAATGACCCAACACACCTCCAGTCTGTGTAAGGGCTATTTGACCAAGAAGGAGAGTGATGGAGTGCTGCATCAGATTACCTTGCCCCCACAGTCACCTGACCTCATATTGTTTGGGAGAAGTTGGACTGCAGAGTGAAGAAAAAGCAGCCAACAAGTGCTCAGCATATGTGGGAACTCCTTCAAGACTGCTGGAACGCTTCCAGGTGAAGCTGGTTGAGAGAATAATAAGAGTGTGCAAAGCTGTTATCAAGGCAAAGGGTGGCTACTTTGAAGAATCTAAAATCTATTTTGATTTGTTTAACACTTTTTGGTTACTAAATTATTCCATATGTGATGTTTACTAGTTTTGATGTCCTCACTATTCTTTCACAATGAAGAAAAAGTTAAAGAAAGAAAATTCTTGAATGAGTAGGTGTGTCAAACTTTTGACTGGTACTGTGTGTATATATATATATGTATATATGTAAATAGATATTTCAGAAAACTTGGGGGACCTAATGACCCACAGACCAAATTCGGCTGCGTATTGCCAGTTGGGGAGCTGCTCTAAGGCCATTCCATGTTCTCTGTTTTCAATGCCGTTGCTTGGTACCATTTCAAAGGTCTGCATTCAAAAAGGAGATCAGTCTTTTAATGGTTAACATTTTAGAGTAATCAATTGATCAATGTAACCGGAAAAACGTTTATGATGTTGCAAGCTTTTTCATTTGAGTAAATGTAAATAAATATAAATTGTGTCATTTTCACTGTTGGTTAAAAAGTGTGTGTGGCCATTAGCCTAAATGGTGAATTACTGAATCCACAACTGTAATTATAACCAATTACACTTTCAAGTTCACTTATCACCCAATTGTTATTATGCTGTTTCTAGCCTCTTGGCGAACTAGGCTTTCCTTTTGGAGGTATGGCAACGCCAGACTGTGCTGTTACTAACAAGACTATACTTCACAATAGTACAATGAAATTAGTGGAGTCTGACAAGTGCAATACTTTTGTCCTCAGATATAAATAAGTCAAATATTAGCCTACTTAAAAAATTATTATTGTCAGAAATATGAAATCAGTTACCACCTACCATCCAGTCAATGCTGCTGAAACATCTTGAACATAATCTCTCTTGACAGAAAACTTGCTCACCTTGAGATACCGTTTTCCATTCCAAATTGGCACCATTTACATTTTTGTCATTTAGCAGATGCTCTTATCCAGAGAAACTAGAGTTACAGTAAGTGCCTCACTGAAGGCCACATCAAGAGATTTTTGACCTTGTCAGCTCAAGGATTTGAAACAGCGATCTTTCAGTTATTGGACCAACACTCTTAACCGCTAGGCTACCTGGCACCCCATATTTGACCTGGACACTATGGGCCATTGTCAGAAGATGTGCACTATATAGGGGATGGGGTGCCATTTGGGACTCAGGCGCTGTGTACATTGTTTTTTTGACCTTTGGTCAAAACAGCTGGCCATTTTTCCTCCCTTTAACAAGTTTATTTTGGCGATTCATTCACTCACTCGTTGCTACTCTTACACGAAGGTGAGGAGGACAGAGAGGTGTTTTGTTACTCCGTCTGGATGATGAATAATCGATCTTGGCTACAAGAGAGGGGGGAGTTGGGGTGGGGGAAAGTGTGTGGAGAGAGAGAGTGAGAGGGGTGGCTAGCTGGCTGGCAAGCAGGCAGGGTGATGAGGAACTCACGACTTAAAGCTTTCTGACACATTTATCTGTGTCCTTTCAAAGTCACCGGTCCAGCTTCAAGGCTGTAAGCTGTTTGTACGCCAGAGCCATAGAGTTACATAGAACACTGTATCGCTAGGCTGTAAGCTGTTTGTACGCCAGAGCCATAGAGTTACATAGAACACTGTATCGCTAGGCTGTAAGCTGTTTGTACGCCAGAGCCATAGAGTTACATAGAACACTGTATCGCTAGGCTGTAAGCTGAACACTTTGTAGGCGCTGTTTATCAGCCAGAGCCATAGAGTTACATAGAACACTGTATCGCTAGGCTGTAAGCTGTTTGTACGCCAGAGCCATAGAGTTACATAGAACACTGTATCGCTAGGCTGGGGCTGTTTGTACGCCAGAGCCATAGAGTTACATAGAACACTGTATCGCTATAGCCAAGGCAGTGGCTCCAAGCTGATCACCCAATCCTCTGTGTATTCACTTTCATTTATTTTATGCCCATTTTCACAAGTCTACAATGATTAGCAGATGTGAAGTTCATTTCCCAATGGTTCATTTCCCAATGGTATATTTCCCAATAATAATAGTGCCATTGTAGACCTACAGTAGTAGACGGTGACATCTGTTTGAATTTTCAGGCACCAGTCAGGCATGGATCTACTGAAGGCATCTGAGGACCATCATTGAGAAATGCAATACCACATTTCATTATCTAAGTACAGAAGGGACAACTGTATACCAACACCACCATTCATTTCAGAAACTTAACCCTGAGGGAGTTTTATTTCATTTGGTTCCTTATTTTGTACTGTACATATCCTGTTGTCACATTTGATCATGACCTGCAGCTACCGTAAAGTAGGGAGCAGTGCAGTAAAAAGCGCTGGCAGGCAGCAGAGCAGTACCTGGTGTTCTATGAACATTCCTCCTCTGTTAGACACGTTCCCTCAAGAAGGTGTGTTTCTCCTTTGAGATCTGGTTTAATTGTCTTTCTTTCTTTGACTAACTCCAATATCCCCAGCAGACTATACAGCCTACCAGGAGTTTACAGCACGGCTCTAATTGACTTGTTTCTTCAGTGAGCTTTTAGGACAGCAGCATTGTTCAAGCATGCAATATTATGCAGGCAAGCAGTTTGTTCTCTCCCCTCTTCATTGTTAAAACCGGTGGCTGAGGGTCCCATGGGGTTTCAAGCAGGGCCTCCATAGCAACGGCGACAGAGATGAGAGGGTTTTGTGGGGGCACCTTTAATCTGGAAGAGATCCTGGTGGCTCTGCATCGCTGTGACAAACGGCTGGATGTCACACCACCCAGTGACCTCTGCAGGTCAGTTGGCCAGTTAGTCCACTCCTATACTCCTCACAGCTCACTTAGAATGAATTACACATAACTTGCAACCTGGAAGATAAAACCAAATGTACATGTTACGGTACTGTTAATGATTGCACAGAAAATGATTACGGTCAATTGGCTCACACCACTTGCCGTAAGTCAATGGACTCAACGACTGAAAAATGTGTATGCAATGGAAAATATGACAACTAGGTTGCAACTAAAGATGGCTACTTTTTTAAAACTCCCATCAGATTGTACCTTGCCCAATAATTGTATAGACAAAAAGAGGGACGTACCTGGGGGTGTGTGGAATAAATCCCTTCATTTAATGAATCCTGTAATTCTTAGTATTATTTCTTATTTTGGTCCTTTTAGGGATGTTTTCTTTTTAAAGAAATGACTTAATTTCATGTTTATTTTGTTTGTTTTTATGGCTCTTTCCTTTGTCCTCTAAAAACAGAGCATTACGTCGAGGTTCACATGGTGTTCGATAACGTCTTTTTGTAAAAACTTTTTGAACTTTGTAAATAAAGATATGTAAAGAAATACAAATGTATTTTACACAACAACGGAGCATCTAACAGTTTTTCACTCACTGGATGATTTCTACTACAGTCTCACAATCTAGTTGATCTTCCGCATAGACCTAGGTCCTCCACAGCTCACCCAGATGTTCTCAGAGAGCATACGTTTTGACCTGCACTCAACTGGATATCTCCTTTCTGTCATACAAATACAATGCATCTTTGTTGCTTCGTTATACAGAGACAATGGAAATGTTATTATTTTTGCTGTCACAGTTCAGTACCTACACAGACCCATCACACACACGACAGGCTTTCAATATAAAACAAATTAGTCATGCAATGTAGCTGTCAGTTAAACTATCATTTCCATCCTACAAGGCTTCCTTTGCCACAGAAGGGTACTGTAACGTTACTAATGAAGGAAAGAGCTAAATCAATATTTAAATCTATTAATGATCACATTCACCACACTCCTTATCAATAATGCAAGATAGCAGGGCAGATTCACAGATACATATATCATCTGGATAAGAACGGTGCCTCCCATGGGCAGGGGCTGACTGTGAAGTTTTATTTTCATATTGCCCTTTCTAGCACAGTTCCAGCAACTACAGAGAATGTGGAACAAGGCCATAGTGGTAGAGGCTTGGTTTGGCTCTTTCAGCTGGATTCTAGGCCTGGCAGGGTCGGTTGCTCGTCATGCGCCATAGCAGACCTGAGTTCAAATATGATTGGAAATCATTTCAAAAACGGAATCTGGGCAAATAGAAGAAAGTCGCAGTAACTGTCAACCCATCCGGCACTCCAGGCAGGCTAATGCAAACACTGAAAGGTTTCAAACAGTGTTTGGACCCAGGCTTTCTCCAAAGTGGTAAATATAAAAGCCATGTTCACAGGGAGCAGTCTGTCGTCTGTTCTGGGCTTCAGATAAGAGCACATAACAGAGTTTGAAAGATAGTTAAGAGAGTGTAATCTGAAGGCAGATAAATAGAGGGTATATGATATGAAGCATAACCAGTGAAGCACAAAAAACTCTGTGTTTGAAATTCTCTCATCTCCTTGAGAGACACTGGCTTCCTGGCCCTGGCAATTCCCCTTACACTGAGAGAGGTTTATAAAGAATTCATTACCCTCTTTGTATCCATAGGAAAGTTTATTTGTAATTTTTGTGTCTCTGACCCGTATGCGTCTAAATATTGACTGTCTCTGACCCGTGTGTCTAAATATTGACTGTCTTGTCTGTCTAAATATTGACTGTCTCTGACCCGTGTGTCTAAATATTGACTGTCTTTGACCCGTCTGTCTAAATACACTGTCTCTGACCACGTGGTCTAAATATTGACTGTCTCTGACCCGTGTGTCTAAATATTGACTGTCTGACCCGTGTGTCTAAATATTGACTGTCTCTGGACCCGTGTGTCTAAATATTGACTGTCTCTCTGACCCATGTGTCTAAATATTGACTGTCTCTGACCCGTGTGTCTAAATATTGACTGTCTGTTTATTGACTGTGTGTCTAAATATTGACTGTCTCTGACCCGTGTCTAAATATTGACTCATGGGTCGCACTTCAGTTAACTTTAGTAAGATAAGAGGCTGTTGGATCTGATACCTGAGATTGACAGGAATGGAGATGAGATCAAATGTGTTTCTCTGGACACCAGGGATTTACTCAGAGAGTGGAACATGTCTAGCCTGGTACCATTATCTGTTTGTGCTGTCTTGCCAACTCAATGGTCATTGCCATGGCAAGACAGCAGAATCAGATTTGGGACCAGGCTAGAAGGTCTCAGAGTGTTCAGATGTAGATGTTGTTCTGTGTAGAATGGACATGTTGTGGAAGGTGTAGTTTCAGCTCTACTGAGTGTTGCAGCCCACTGTGCAGTATAAACCCTAGGTGTTCCACTTGATGGATGGACATCCTCTATGTTGTGGAAGGTGTTGTTTCAGCTCTACTGAGTGTTGCAGCCCACTGTGCAGTATAAACCCTAGGTGTTCCACTTGATGGATGGACATCCCTCTATGTTGTGGAAGGTGTTGTTTCAGCTCTACTGAGTGTTGCAGCCCACTGTGCAGTATAAACCCTAGGTGTTCCACTTGATGGATGGACATCCCTCTATGTTGTGGAAGGTGTTGTTTCAGCTCTACTGAGTGTCACAGCCCACTGTGCAGTATAAACCCTAGGTGTTCCACTTGATGGATGGACATCCCTCTATGTTGTGGAAGGTGTTGTTTCAGCTCTACTGAGTGTGGCAGCCCACTGTGCAGTATAAGCCCTAGGTGTTCCACTTGATGGATGGACATCCCTCTATGTTGTGGAAGGTGTTGTTTCAGCTCTACTGAGTGTTGCAGCCCACTGTGCAGTATAAACCCTAGGTGTTCCACTTGATGGATAGACATCCCTCTATGTTGTGAAGGTGTTGTTTCAGCTCTACTGAGTGTCGCAGCCCACTGTGCAGTATAAGCCCTAGGTGTTCCACTTGATGGATGGACATCCCTCTATGTTGTGGAAGGTGTTGTTTCAGCTCTACTGAGTGTTGCAGCCCACTGTGCAGTATAAACCCTAGGGTGTTCCACTTGATGGATGGACATCCCTCTATGTTGTGGAAGGTGTTGTTTCAGCTCTACTGAGTGTTGCAGCCCACTGTGCAGTATAAGCCCTAGGTGTTCCACTCTGATGGATGGACATCCCTCTATGTTGTGGAAGGTGTTGTTTCAGCTCTACTGAGTGTTGCAGCCCACTGTGCAGAGCAAACCCCAGGTGTTCCACTTGATGGATGGACATCCCTCTATGTTGTGGAAGGTGTTGTTTCAGCTCTACTGAGTGTTGCAGCCCACTGTGCAGTATAAACCCTAGGTGTTCCACTTGATGGATGGACATCCCTCTATGTTGTGGAAGGTGTTGTTTCAGCTCTACTGAGTGTCGCAGCCCACTGTGCAGTATAAACCCTAGGTGTTCCACTTGATGGATGGACATCCCTCTATGTTGTGGAAGGTGTTGTTTCAGCTCTACTGAGTGTTGCAGCCCACTGTGCAGTATAAACCTAGGTGTTCCACTTGATGGATGGACATCCTCTATGTTGTGGAAGGTGTTGTTTCAGCTCTACTGAGTGTTGCAGCCCACTGTGCAGTATAAAACCCTAGGTGTTCCACTTGATGGATGGACATCCTCTATGTTGTGGAAGGTGTTGTTTCAGCTCTACTGAGTGTTGCAGCCCACTGTGCAGTATAAACCTAGGTGTTCCACTTGATGGATGGACATCCCTCTATGTTGTGGAAGGTGTTGTTTCAGCTCTACTGAGTGTCGCAGCCCACTGTGCAGTATAAACCCTAGGTGTTCCACTTGATGGATGGACATCCCTCTATGTTGTGGAAGGTGTTGTTTCAGCTCTACTGAGTGTCGCAGCCCACTGTGCAGTATAAACCCTAGGTGTTCCACTTGATGGATGGACATCCTCTATGTTGTGGAAGGTGTTGTTTCAGCTCTACTGAGTGTTGCAGCCCACTGTGCAGTATAAACCCTAGGTGTTCCACTTGATGGATGGACATCCCTCTATGTTGTGGAAGGTGTTGTTTCAGCTCTACTGAGTGTCACAGCCCACTGTGCAGTATAAACCCTAGGTGTTCCACTGATGGATGGACATCCCTCTATGTTGTGGAAGGTGTTGTTTCAGCTCTACTGAGTGCTGCAGCCCACTGTGCAGTATAAGCCCTAGGTGTTCCACTTGATGGATGGACATCCCTCTATGTTGTGGAAGGTGTTGTTTCAGCTCTACTGAGTGTTGCAGCCCACTGTGCAGTATAAACCCTAGGTGTTCCACTTGATGGATGGACATCCCTCTTATGTTGTGGAAGGTGTTGTTTCAGCTCTACTGAGTGTTGCAGCCCACTGTGCAGTATAAACCCTAGGTGTTCCACTTGATGGATGGACATCCCTCTATGTTGTGGAAGGTGTTGTTTCAGCTCTACTGAGTGTCACAGCCCACTGTGCAGTATAAACCCTAGGTGTTCCACTTGATGGATGGACATCCCTCTATGTTGTGGAAGGTGTTGTTTCAGCTCTACTGAGTGTTGCAGCCCACTGTGCAGTATAAACCCTAGGTGTTCCACTTGATGGATGGACATCCCTCTATGTTGTGGAAGGTGTTGTTTCAGCTCTACTGAGTGTCGCAGCCCACTGTGCAGTATAAACCTAGGTGTTCCACTTGATGGATGGACATCCCTCTATGTTGTGGAAGGTGTTGTTTCAGCTCTACTGAGTGTTGCAGCCCACTGTGCAGTATAAACCCTAGGTGTTCCACTTGATGGATGGACATCCCTCTATGTTGTGGAAGGTGTTGTTTCAGCTCTACTGAGTGTTGCAGCCCACTGTGCAGTATAAACCCTAGGTGTTCCCCTTGATGGATGGACATCCCTCTATGTTGTGGAAGGTGTTGTTTCAGCTCTACTGAGTGTCGCAGCCCACTGTGCAGTATAAACCCTAGGTGTTCCACTTGATGGATGGACATCCCTCTATGTTGTGGAAGGTGTTGTTTCAGCTCTACTGAGTGTCGCAGCCACTGTGCAGTATAAAGCCCTAGGTGTTCCACTTGATGGATGGACATCCCTCTATGTTGTGGAAGGTGTTGTTTCAGCTCTACTGAGTGTTGCAGCCCACTGTGCAGTATAAACCCTAGGTGTTCCACTTGATGGATGGACATCCCTCTATGTTGTGGAAGGTGTTGTTTCAGCTCTACTGAGTGTTGCAGCCCACTGTGCAGTATAAACCCTAGGTGTTCCACTTGATGGATGGACATCCCTTTATGTTGTGGAAGGTGTTGTTTCAGCTCTACTGAGTGTTGCAGCCCACTGTGCAGTATAAACCCTAGGTGTTCCACTTGATGGATGGACATCCTCTATGTTGTGGAAGGTGTTGTTTCAGCTCTACTGAGTGTTGCAGCCCACTGTGCAGTATAAACCCTAGGTGTTCCACTTGATGGATGGACATCCCTCTATGTTGTGGAAGGTGTTGTTTCAGCTCACTGAGTGTTGCAGCCCACTGTGGTATAAGCCCTAGGTGTTCCACTTGATGGATGGACATCCCTCTATGTTGTGGAAGGTGTTGTTTCAGCTCTACTGAGTGTCGCAGCCCACTGTGCAGTATAAACCCTAGGTGTTCCACTTGATGGATGGACATCCCTCTATGTTGTGGAAGGTGTTGTTTCAGCTCTACTGAGTGTTGCAGCCCACTGTGCAGTATAAACCCTAGGTGTTCCACTTGATGGATGGACATCCCTCTATGTTGTGGAAGGTGTTGTTTCAGCTCTACTGAGTGTCGCAGCCACTGTGCAGTATAAGCCCTAGGTGTTCCCTTGATGGATGGACATCCCTCTATGTTGTGGAAGGTGTTGTTTCAGCTCTACTGAGTGTTGCAGCCCACTGTGCAGTATAAACCCTAGGTGTTCCACTTGATGGATGGACATCCCTCTATGTTGTGGAAGGTGTTGTTTCAGCTCTACTGAGTGTTGCAGCCCACTGTGCAGTATAAACCCTAGGTGTTCCACTTGATGGATGGACATCCCTCTATGTTGTGGAAGGTGTTGTTTCAGCTCTACTGAGTGTTGCAGCCCACTGTGCAGTATAAACCTAGGTGTTCCACTTGATGGATGGACATCCCTCTATGTTGTGGAAGGTGTTGTTTCAGCTCTACTGAGTGTTGCAGCCCACTGTGCAGTATAAACCCTAGGTGTTCCACTTGATGGATGGACATCCTCTATGTTGTGGAAAGGTGTTGTTTCAGCTCTACTGAGTGTCACAGCCCACTGTGCAGTATAAACCCTAGGTGTTCCACTTGATGGATGGACATCCCTCTATGTTGTGGAAGGTGTTGTTTCAGCTCTACTGAGTGTTGCAGCCCACTGTGCAGTATAAACCCTAGGTGTTCCACTTGATGGATGGACATCCCTCTATGTTGTGGAAGGTGTTGTTTCAGCTCACTGAGTGTTGCAGCCCACTGTGCAGTATAAACCCTAGGTGTTCCACTTGATGGATGGACATCCTCTATGTTGTGGAAGGTGTTGTTTCAGCTCTACTGAGTGTTGCAGCCCACTGTGCAGTATAAACCCTAGGTGTTCCACTTGATGGATGGACATCCTCTATGTTGTGGAAGGTGTTGTTTCAGCTCTACTGAGTGTTGCAGCCCACTGTGCAGTATAAACCCTAGGTGTTCCACTTGATGGATGGACATCCCTCTATGTTGTGGAAGGTGTTGTTTCAGCTCTACTGAGTGTTGCAGCCCACTGTGCAGTATAAACCTAGGTGTTCCACTTGGATGGATGGACATCCCTCATGTTGTGGAAGGTGTTGTTTCAGCTCTACTGAGTGTTGCAGCCCACTGTGCAGTATAAACCCTAGGTGTTCCACTTGATGGATGGACATCCCTCTATGTTGTGGAAGGTGTTGTTTCAGCTCTACTGAGTGTTGCAGCCCACTGTGCAGTATAAACCCTAGGTGTTCCACTTGATGGATGGACATCCCCTATGTTGTGGAAGGTGTTGTTTCAGCTCTACTGAGTGTTGCAGCCCACTGTGCAGTATAAACTCTAGGTGTTCCACTTGATGGATGGACATCCTCTATGTTGTGAAGGTGTTGTTTCAGCTCTACTGAGTGTTGCAGCCCACTGTGCAGTATAAACCCTAGGTGTTCCACTTGATGGATGGACATCCCTCTATGTTGTGGAAGGTGTTGTTTCAGCTCTACTGAGTGTTGCAGCCCACTGTGCAGTATAAACCCTAGGTGTTCCACTTGATGGATGGACATCCCTCTATGTTGTGGAAGGTGTTGTTTCAGCTCTACTGAGTGTTGCAGCCCACTGTGCAGTATAAACCCTAGGTGTTCCACTTGATGGATGGACATCCCTCTATGTTGTGGAAGGTGTTGTTTCAGCTCTACTGAGTGTTGCAGCCCACTGTGCAGTATAAACCCTAGGTGTTCCACTTGATGGATGGACATCCCTCTATGTTGTGGAAGGTGTTGTTTCAGCTCTACTGAGTGTTGCAGCCCACTGTGCAGTATAAACCCTAGGTGTTCCACTTGATGGATGGACATCCCTCTATGTTGTGGAAGGTGTTGTTTCAGCTCTACTGAGTGTTGCAGCCCACTGTGCAGTATAAACCCTAGGTGTTCCACTTGATGGATGGACATCCTCTATGTTGTGGAAGGTGTTGTTTCAGCTCTACTGAGTGTCGCAGCCCACTGTGCAGTATGGCCCCTAGGTGTTCCACTTGATGGATGGACATCCCTCTATGTTGTGGAAGGTGTTGTTTCAGCTCTACTGAGTGTTGCAGCCCACTGTGCAGTATAAACCCTAGGTGTTCCACTTGATGGATGGACATCCTCTATGTTGTGGAAGGTGTTGTTTCAGCTTTCTACTGAGTGTCACAGCCCACTGTGCAGTATAACCCTAGGTGTTCCACTTGATGGATGGACATCCTCTATGTTGTGGAAGGTGTTGTTTCAGCTCTACTGAGTGTTGCAGCCCACTGTGCAGTATAAACCCTAGGTGTTCCACTTGATGGATGGACATCCTCTATGTTGTGGAAGGTGTTGTTTCAGCTCTACTGAGTGTCACAGCCCACTGTGCAGTATAAACCCTAGGTGTTCCACTTGATGGATGGACATCCCTCTATGTTGTGGAAGGTGTTGTTTCAGCTCTACTGAGTGTTGCAGCCCACTGTGCAGTATAAACCTAGGTGTTCCACTTGATGGATGGACATCCCTCTATGTTGTGGAAGGTGTTGTTTCAGCTCTACTGAGTGTCGCAGCCCACTGTGCAGTATAAACCCTAGGTGTTCCACTTGATGGATGGACATCCTCTATGTTGTGGAAGGTGTTGTTTCAGCTCTACTGAGGTTGCAGCCCACTGTGCAGTATAAACCCCAGGTGTTCCACTTGATGGATGGACATCCCTCTATGTTGTGGAAGGTGTTGTTTCAGCTCTACTGAGTGTTGCAGCCCACTGTGCAGTATAAACCCTAGGTGTTCCACTTGATGGATGGACATCCCTCTATGTTGTGGAAGGTGTTGTTTCAGCTCTACTGAGTGTTGCAGCCCACTGTGCAGTATAAACCCTAGGTGTTCCACTTGATGGATGGACATCCCTCTATGTTGTGGAAGGTGTTGTTTCAGCTCTACTGAGTGTTGCAGCCCACTGTGCAGTATAAACCCTAGGTGTTCCACTGATGATGGATGGACATCCCTCTATGTTGTGGAAGGTGTTGTTTCAGCTCTACTGAGTGTTGCAGCCCACTGTGCAGTATAAACCCTAGGTGTTCCACTTGATGGATGGACATCCCTCTATGTTGTGGAAGGTGTTGTTTCAGCTCTACTGAGTGTTGCAGCCCACTGTGCAGTATAAACCCTAGGTGTTCCACTTGATGGATGGACATCCCTCTATGTTGTGGAAGGTGTTGTTTCAGCTCTACTGAGTGTTGCAGCCCACTGTGCAGTATAAACCCTAGGTGTTCCACTTGATGGATGGACATCCCTCTATGTTGTGGAAGGTGTTGTTTCAGCTCTACTGGAGTGTTGCAGCCCACTGTGCAGTATAAACCTAGGTGTTCCACTTGATGGATGGACATCCTCTATGTTGTGGAAGGTGTTGTTTCAGCTCTACTGAGTGCTGCAGCCCACTGTGCAGTATAACTCCTAGGTGTTCCACTTGATGGATGGACATCCCTCTATGTTGTGGAAGGTGTTGTTTCAGCTCTACTGAGTGTCGCAGCCCACTGTGCAGTATAAGCCCTAGGTGTTCCATTTGATGGATGGACATCCCCTATGTTGTGGAAGGTGTTGTTTCAGCTCTACTGAGTGTTGCAGCCCACTGTGCAGTATAAACCCTAGGTGTTCCACTTGATGGATGGACATCCCTCTATGTTGTGGAAGGTGTTGTTTCAGCTCTGAGCTCACTGTGCAGTATAAACTAGGTGTTCCACAGCCCACTGTGCAGGGAGGTGTTTGTTTCAGTTTCATGTGCCAATCAGCAGTATAAACCCTAGGTGTTCCACTCTGATGGATGGACATCCCTCTATGTTGTGGAAGGTGTTGTTTCAGCTCTACTGAGTGTTGCAGCCCACTGTGCAGTATAAACCCTAGGTTGTTCCACTTGATGGATGGACATCCCTCTATGTTGTGGAAGGTGTTGTTTCAGCTCTACTGAGTGTTGCAGCCCACTGTGCAGTATAAACCTAGGTGTTCCACTTGATGGATGGACATCCCTCTATGTTGTGGAAGGTGTTGTTTCAGCTCTACTGAGTGTTGCAGCCCACTGTGCAGTATAAGCCCTAGGTGTTCCACTTGATGGATGGACATCCGTCTATGTTGTTGAAGGTGTTGTTTCAGCTCTACTGAGTGTCACAGCCCACTGTGCAGTATAAACCCTAGGTGTTCCACTTGATGGATGGACATCCTCTATGTTGTGGAAGGTGTTGTTTCAGCTCTACTGAGTGTTGCAGCCCACTGTGCAGTATAAACCCTAGGGTGTTCCACTTGATGGATGGACATCCCTCTATGTTGTGGAAGGTGTTGTTTCAGCTCTACTGAGTGTCGCAGCCCACTGTGCAGTATAAACCTAGGTGTTCCACTTGATGGATGGACATCCCTCTATGTTGTGGAAGGTGTTGTTTCAGCTCTACTGAGTGTGCAGCCCACTGTGCAGTGTATAAACCCTAGGTGTTCCACTTGATGGATGGACATCCCTCTATGTTGTGGAAGGTGTTGTTTCAGCTCTACTGAGTGTTGCAGCCCACTGTGCAGTATAAACCCTAGGTGTTCCACTTGATGGATGGACATCCTCTATGTTGTGGAAGGTGTTGTTTCAGCTCTTACTGAGTGTTGCAGCCCACTGTGCAGTATAAGCCCTAGGTGTTCCACTTGATGGATGGACATCCCTCTATGTTGTGGAAGGTGTTGTTTCAGCTCTATTGAGTGTTGCAGCCCACTGTGCAGTATAAATCCTAGGTGTTCCACTTGATGGATGGACATCCCTCTATGTTGTGGAAGGTGTTGTTTCAGCTCTACTGAGTGTTGCAGCCCACTGTGCAGTATAAACCCTAGGTGTTCCACTTGATGGATGGACATCCCTCTATGTTGTGGAAGGTGTTGTTTTCAGCTCTACTGAGTGTCGCAGCCCACTGTGCAGTATAAACCCTAGGTGTTCCACTTGATGGATGGACATCCCTCATGTTGTGGAAGGTGTTGTTTCAGCTCTTACTGAGTGTTGCAGCCCACTGTGCAGTATAAACCCTAGGTGTTCCACTCTGATGGATGGACATCCCTCTATGTTGTGGAAGGTGTTGTTTCAGCTCTACTGAGTGTTGCAGCCCACTGTGCAGTATAAACCCTAGGTGTTCCCCTGATGGATGGACATCCCTCTATGTTGTGGGAAGGAGTGTTGTTTCAGCTCTACTGAGTGTCGCAGCCCACTGTGCAGTATAAACCCTAGGTGTTCCACTTGATGGATGGACATCCCTCTATGTTGTGGAAGGTGTTGTTTCCAGCTCTACTGAGTGTCGCAGCCCACTGTGCAGAGAAGCCCTAGGTGTTCCACTTGATGGATGGACATCCCTCTATGTTGTGGAAGGTGTTGTTTCAGCTCTACTGAGTGTCGCAGCCCACTGTGCAGTATAAACCTAGGTGTTCCACTTGATGGATGGACATCCCTCTATGTTGTGGAAGGTGTTGTTTCAGCTCTACTGAGTGTTGCAGCCCACTGTGCAGTATAAACCCTAGGTGTTCCACTTGATGGATGGACATCCTCTATGTTGTGGAAGGTGTTGTTTCAGCTCTACTGAGTGTTGCAGCCCACTGTGCAGTATAAACCCTAGGTGTTCCACTTGATGGATGGACATCCCTCTATGTTGTGGAAGGTGTTGTTTCAGCTCTACTGAGTGTCGCAGCCCACTGTGCAGTATAAACCCTAGGTGTTCCACTTGATGGATGGACATCCCTCTATGTTGTGGGAAGGTGTTGTTTCAGCTCTACTGAGGTCACAGCCCACTGTGCAGTATAACCCTAGGTGTTCCACTTGATGGATGGACATCCTCTATGTTGTGGAAGGTGTTGTTTCAGTCTTACTGAGTGTTGCAGCCCACTGTGCAGTATAAACCCTAGGTGTTCCACTTGATGGATGGACATCCCTCTATGTTGTGGAAGGTGTTGTTTCAGCTCTACTGAGTGTCGCAGCCCACTGTGCAGTATAAACCCTAGGTGTTCCACTTGATGGATGGACATCCCTCTATGTTGTGGAAGGTGTTGTTTCAGCTCTACTGAGTGTCGCAGCCCACTGTGCAGTATAAACCCTAGGTGTTCCACTTGATGGATGGACATCCCTCTATGTTGTGGAAGGTGTTGTTTCAGCTCTACTGAGTGTTGCAGCCCACTGTGCAGTATAAACCCTAGGTGTTCCACTTGATGGATGGACATCCCTCTATGTTGTGGAAGGTGTTGTTTCAGCTCTACTGAGTGTTGCAGCCCACTGTGCAGTATAAACCCTAGGTGTTCCACTTGATGGATGGACATCCCTCTATGTTGTGGAAGGTGTTGTTTCAGCTCTACTGAGTGTCGCAGCCCACTGTAGAGTATAAACCCTAGGTGTTCCAATTTGATGATGGACATCCTCTATGTTGTGGAAGGTGTTGTTTCAGCTCTACTGAGTGTTGCAGCCCACTGTGCAGTATAAGCCCTAGGTGTTCCACTTGGATGGATGGACATCCCTCTCTATGTTGTGGAAGGTGTTGTTTCAGCTCTACTGAGTGTCGCAGCCCACTGTGCAGTATAAACTCCTAGGTGTTCCACTTGATGGATGGACATCCTCTATGTTGTGGAAGGTGTTGTTTCAGTTTCATTATGTTGCAGCTCACTGTGCAGTATAAACTCCTAGGGTGTTCCACTCTGATGGATGGACATCCTCTATGTTGTGGAAGGTGTTGTTTCAGCTCTACTGGAGTGTTGCAGCCCACTGTGCAGTATATACCCTAGGTGTTCCACTTGATGGATGGACATCCCTCTATGTTGTGGAAGGTGTTGTTTCAGCTCTACTGAGGTTGCAGCCCACTGTGCAGTATAAACTTAGGTGTTCCACTTGATGGATGGACATCCCTCTATGTTGTGGAAGGTGTTGTTTCAGCTCTACTGAGTGTTGCAGCCCACTGTGCAGTATAAACCCTAGGTGTTCCACTTGATGGATGGACATCCTCTATAAGTTGTGGAAGGTGTTGTTTCAGCTCTACTGAGTGTTGCTGCCCACTGTGCAGTATAAACTCCTAGGTGTTCCACTTCCCTGATGGATGGACATCCCTCTATGTTGTGGAAGGTGTTGTTTCAGCTCTACTGAGTGTCGCAGCCCACTGTGCAGTATAAGCCTTAGGGTGTTCCACTGATGGATGGACATCCTCTATGTTGTGGAAGGTGCTTGTTTCAGCTCTATTGAGTGCTGCAGCCCACTGCAGTATATAAATCCTAGGTGTTCCACTTGATGGATGGACATCCCTCTATGTTGTGGAAGGTGTTGTTTCAGCTTCTACTGGAGTGTTGCAGCCCACTGTGCAGTGCATATAAACCCTAGGTGTTCCACTTGGATGGATGGACATCCCTCTATGTTGTGGAAGGTGTGCTGTTTCAGCTCTACTGAGTGTCCAGCCCACTGTGCAGTATAAACTCCTAGGTGTTCCACTTGATGGATGGACATCCCTCTATGTTGTGGAAGGTGTTGTTTCAGCTCTACTGAGTGTTGCAGCCCACTGTGCAGTATAAGCCTTAGGTGTTCCACTTGATGGATGGACATCCCTCTATGTTGTGGAAGGTGTTGTTTCAGCTCTACTGAGTGTTGCAGCCCACTGTGCAGTATAAACCCTAGGTGTTCCCCTTGATGGATGGACATCCCTCTATGTTGTGGAAGGGTGTTGCTCAGCTCTACTGAGTGTCGCAGCCCACTGTGCAGTATAAACCCTAGGTGTTCCACTTGATGGATGGACATCCCTCTATGTTGTGGAAGTTGTGCTCTACTGAGTGTTGTGCAGTATAAGCTTGTGGTGTTCTGATGGATGGACACATGTTGTGGAGTGTTGCAGCCCACTGTGGAGTATAAACCCTAGTGTTCCACTTGATGGATGGACATCCCTCTATGTTGTGGAAGGTGTTGTTTCAGCTCTACTGAGTGTCGCAGCCCACTGTGCAGTATAAACCCTAGGTGTTCCACTTGATGGATGGACATCCCTCTATGTTGTGGAAGGTGTTGTTTCAGCTCTACTGAGTGTTGCAGCCCACTGTGCAGTATAAACCCTAGGTGTTCCACTTGATGGATGGACATCCCTCTATGTTGTGGAAGGTGTTGTTTCAGCTCTACTGAGTGTCGCAGCCCACTGTGCAGTATAAACCCTAGGTGTTCCACTTGATGGATGGACATCCCTCTATGTTGTGGAAGGTGTTGTTTCAGCTCTACTGAGTGTTGCAGCCCACTGTGCAGTATAAACCCTAGGTGTTCCACTTGATGGATGGACATCCCTCTATGTTGTGGAAGGTGTTGTTTCAGCTCTACTGAGTGTCGCAGCCCACTGTGCAGTATAAACCCTAGGTGTTCCACTCTGATGGATGGACATCCCTCTATGTTGTGGAAGGTGTTGTTTCAGCTCTACTGAGTGTTGCAGCCCACTGTGCAGTATAAACCTAGGTGTTCCACTTGATGGATGGACATCCCTCTATGTTGTGGAAGGTGTTGTTTCAGCTCTACTGAGTGTCGCAGCCCACTGTGCAGTATAAACCCTAGGTGTTCCACTTGATGGATGGACATCCCTCTATGTTGTGGAAGGTGTTGTTTCAGCTCTACTGAGTGTTGCAGCCCACTGTGCAGTATAAACCCTAGGTGTTCCACTTGATGGATGGACATCCCTCTATGTTGTGGAAGGTGTTGTTTCAGCTCTACTGAGGCGCAGCCCACTGTGCAGTATAAACCCTAGGTGTTCCACTCTACGGATGGACATCCCTCTATGTTGTGGAAGGTGTTGTTTCAGCTCTACTGAGTGTTGCAGCCCACTGTGCAGTATAAACCCTAGGTGTTCCACTTGATGGATGGACATCCCTCTATGTTGTGGAAGGTGTTGTTTCAGCTCTACTGAGTGTTGCAGCCCACTGTGCAGTATAAGCCCTAGGTGTTCCACTTGATGGATGGACATCCCTCTATGTTGTGGAAGGTGTTGTTTCAGCTCTACTGAGTGTCGCAGCCCACTGTGCAGTATAAACCCTAGGTGTTCCACTTGATGGATGGACATCCCTCTATGTTGTGGAAGGTGTTGTTTCAGCTCTACTGAGTGTCTGCAGCCCACTGTGCAGTATGAAACCCTAGGTGTTCCACTTGATGGATGGACATCCCTCTATGTTGTGGAAGGTGTTGTTTCAGCTCTACTGAGTGTCGCAGCCCACTGTGCAGTATAAACTCCTAGGTGTTCCACTTGATGGATGGACATCCCTCTATGTTGTGGAAGGTGTTGTTTCAGCTCTACTGAGTGTTGCAGCCCACTGTGCAGTATAAACCCTAGGTGTTCCACTTGATGGATGGACATCCCTCTATGTTGTGGAAGGTGTTGTTTCAGCTCTACTGAGTGTTGCAGCCCACTGTGCAGTATAAACCCTAGGTGTTCCACTTGATGGATGGACATCCCTCTATGTTGTGGAAGGTGTTGTTTCAGCTCTACTGAGTGTCGCAGCCCACTGTGCAGTATAAACCCTAGGTGTTCCACTTGATGGATGGACATCCCTCTATGCTGTGGAAGGTGTTGTTTCAGCTCTACTGAGTGTTGCAGCCCACTGTGCAGTATAAACCCTAGGTGTTCCACTTGGATGGATGGACATCCCTCTATGTTGTGGAAGGTGTTGTTTCAGCTCTACTGAGTGTCGCAGCCCACTGTGCAGTATAAACCCTAGGTGTTCCACTTGATGGATGGACATCCCTCTATGTTGTGGAAGGTGTTGTTTCAGCTCTACTGAGTGCTGCAGCCCACTGTGCAGTATAAACCCTAGGTGTTCCACTCTGATGGATGGACATCCCTCTATGTTGTGGAAGGTGTTGTTTCAGCTCTACTGAGTGTTGCAGCCCACTGTGCAGTATAAACCCTAGGTGTTCCACTTGATGGATGGACATCCCTCTATGTTGTGGAAGGTGTTGTTTCAGCTCTACTGAGTGTCGCAGCCCACTGTGCAGTATAAACCTCTAGGTGTTCCACTTGGATGGATGGACATCCCTCTATGTTGTGGAAGGGTGTTGTTTCAGCTCTACTGAGTGTTGCAGCCCACTGTGCAGTATAAACCCTAGGTGTTCCACTTGGATGGATGGACATCCCTCTATGTTGTGGAAGGTGTTGTTTCAGCTCTACTGAGTGTTGCAGCCCACTGTGCAGTATAAGCCCTAGGTGTTCCACTTGATGGATGGACATCCCTCTATGTTGTGGAAGGTGTTGTTTCAGCTCTACTGAGTGTCGCAGCCCACTGTGCAGTATAAGCCCTAGGTGTTCCACTTGATGGATGGACATCCCTCTATGTTGTGGAAGGTGTTGTTCAGCTCTACTGAGTGTCGCAGCCCACTGTGCAGTATAAACCCTAGGTGTTCCACTTGATGGATGGACATCCCTCTATGTTGTGGAAGGTGTTGTTTCAGCTCTACTGAGTGTCGCAGCCCACTGTGCAGTATAAACCCTAGGTGTTCCACTTGATGGATGGACATCCTCTATGTTGTGGAAGGTGTTGTTTCAGCTCTACTGAGTGTCGCAGCCCACTGTGCAGTATAAGCCCTAGGTGTTCCACTTGATGGATGGACATCCCTCTATGTTGTGGAAGGTGTTGTTTCAGCTCTACTGAGTGTCACAGCCCACTGTGCAGTATAAACCCTAGGTGTTCCACTTGATGGATGGACATCCC
>NW_027038929.1:2500-42195 GCF_034236695.1 Oncorhynchus nerka
ACAGTATCAACATAGCCTTCACTCTGTGGGGAGACAGGATCAGCCCCATAGTCCTGGAAGCCTCTATGTGGCTGGGTTAACTCATCTCTGAATCCTTTATTTATGCCTTCTTCAATAAAAAACTTTCGCTATGCGTTTGTGGCCATCTTGGGTTGTGAGATACTAGGCAGGCAGATCAGGGGGTGTTTGGTGTCTACTCAGGAGAACTGTAGGCAGGTACATACTGAAGTTACCTTGGAAACCATCTCAAAATGACTGCCGGAGTGCAGGTAGATTCCTTTTATTAAACAGAAAATGTATTGGTCACATACACATATTTAGCAGATGTTATTGCGGGTGTAGCAAAATGCTTGTGTTCCTAGCAACAGTGCAGTAGTGTCTGACATCTCACAACAATACACAAATCTAAAAGTAAAATAATAGAATATATAAATATTAGGACAAGCAATGTTGGAGTGATTTTGTCAATCTCTCAAGATACTTTGTAAAATAGTGCTGATCTCCCAATATTGATGTTGATATCTCACCAAGTGTCCAGCAGCAAGTGATCAAGAAATTGAATTAATTCCTGCAACATCTGGATTGTTAGGTATTTTGCATAGACCAGAGTTCTCAACCTCAAAATCCCAGGAAGTCCTGACAAAAATGGTGGCCTATAAACAGCCCCCTATACCCCATACTATACACCTCCTATAAACAGCCCCCTATACCCCATACTATACACCTCCTATAAACAGCCCCCTATACCCCATACTATATACATCCTATAAACAGCCCCCTATACCCCATACTATACACCTCCTATAAACAACCCCCTATACCCCATACTATACACCTCCTATAAACAGCCCCCTATACCCCACACTATATACCTCCTATTAACAGCCCCCTATACCCCATACTATACACCTCCTATAAACAGCCCCTATACCCCACACTATACACCTCCTATAAACAGCCCCCTATACCCCATACTATACACCTCCTATACACAGCCCCCTATACCCCACACTTTACACCTCCTATACACAGCCCCCAATACCCCACACTATACACCTCCTATAAACAGCCCCCTATACCCCACACTATACACCTCCTATACACAGCCCCCTATACCCCCACACTATACACCTCCTATAAACAGCCCCCTATACCCCATACTATACACCTCCTATAAACAGCCCCTATACCCCATACTATACACCTCCTATAAACAGCCCCTATACCCCATACTATACACCTCCTATACACAGCCCCCTATACCCCATACTATACACCTCCTATAAACAGCCCCCTATACCCCATACTATACACCTCCTATACACAGCCCCCTATACCCTCATACTATACACCTCCTATAAACAGCCCCCTATACCCCACACTATACACCTCCTATACACAGCCCCTATACCCCATACTATACACCTCCTATAAACAGCCCCCTATACCCCATACTATACACCTCCTATAAACAGCCTCCTATACCCCATACTATACACCTCCTATAAACAGCCCCCCTACACCCCATACTATACACCTCCTATAAACAGCCCCCTATACCCCATACTATACACCTCCTATACACAGCCCCTATACCCCACACTATACACCTCCTATACACAGCCCCCTATACCCCATACTATACACCTCCTATAAACAGCCCCCTATACCCCATACTATACACCTCCTATAAACAGCCTCCTATACCCCATACTATACACCTCCTATAAACAGCCCCTACACCCCATACTATACACTCCTATAAACAGCCCCCTATACCCCATACTATACACCTCCTATAAACAGCCCCCCTATACCCCATACTATACACCTCCTATAAACAGCCACCTAGACCCCATACTATACACCTCCTATAAACAGCCCCCTATACCACATACTATACACCTCCTATAAACAGCCCCCTAGACCCCATACTATACACCTCCTATAAACAGCCCCTATACCCATACTATATACCTCCTATAAACAGCCCAAGACTATTCACCTCCTATCAATAGCCCCCTATACCCCATACTATACACCTCCTACACCTCCTATAAACAGCCCCTATACCCCATACTATACACCTCCTATAAACAGCCCCCTATACCCCATACTATACACCTCCTATAAACAGCCCCTATACCTCTATACTATACACCTCCTAGAAACAGCCCCTGTACCCCATACTATATACCTCCTATAAACATCCCCCCTATACCCCATACTATACACCTCCTATAAACAGCCCCTATACCCCTGACTATACACTTCCTATAAACAGCCCCCTATACCCCTGACTATACACTTCCTATAAACAGCCCCCTATACCCCATACTATACACCTCCAAAACAGCCCCTATACCCCTGACTATACACTTCCTATAAACAGCCCCCTATACCCCAGACTATAAACCTCCTATAAACAGCCCCTATACCCCTGACTATACACCTCCTATAAACAGCCCCCTATACCCCATACTATACACCTCCTGTAAACAGCCCCCTTACCCCAGACTATACACCTCCTATAAACAGCCCCTATACCCCTGACTATACACCTCCTATAAACAGCCCAAGACTATTCACCTCCTATCAATAGCCCCCTATACCCCATACTATACACCTCCTATAAACAGCCCCCTATACCCCATACTATACACCTCCAAAACAGCCCCTATACCCCATACTATACACCTCCTATAAACAGCCCCTTACCCCAGACTATAAACCTCCTATAAACAACCCCTATACCCCATACTATACACCTCTCCTATAAAAACAGCCCCTATACCCCATACTATACATCTCCAATAAACAGCGCCCTATACCCCATAATATACACCTCCTATAAACAGCCCCCTACACCCCATACTATACACCTCCTATACACAGCCCCCTATACCCCATACTATACACCTCCAAAACAGCCCTCTATACCCCACACTATACACCTCCTATAAACAGCCCCCTATACCCCATACTATACACCTCCAATAAACAGCCCCCTACACCCCATACTATACACCTCCTATACACAGCCCCTATACCCCATACTATACACCTCCAAAACAGCTCCTCTATACCCCACACTATACACCTCCTATAAACAGCCCCTACACCCCATACTATACACCTCCTATACACAGCCCCTATACCCCATACTATACACCTCCTATAAACAGCCCCCTATACCCCATACTCTACACCTCCTATACACAGCCCCCTATACCCCATACTATACACCTCCAAAACAGCCTCTCTACACCCCACACTATACACCTCCAATAAACAACCCCTATACCCCATACTATACACCTCCTATACACAGCCCCCTATACCCCATACTATACACCTCCTATAAACAGCCCCCTAAACCCCAGACTATACACCTCCTATAAACAGCCCCCTATACCCCATACTATACACCTCCTATAAACAGCCCCTATACCCCAGACTATACACCTCCTATAAACAACCCCCTATACCCCATACTATACACCTCCTATAAAACAGCCCCCTATACCCCATACTATACACCTCCAATAAACAGCGCCCTATACCCCATACTATACACCTCCTATAAACAGCCCCTACACCCCATACTATACACCTCCTATACACAGCCCCCTATACCCCATACTATACACCTCCTATAAACAGCCCCTTACCCCAGACTATATACCTCCTATAAACAGCCCAATACTATTCACCTCCTATCAATAGCCCCCCTATACCCCATACTATACACCTCTCCTATAAAAACAGCCCCTATACCCCATACTATACACCTCCAATAAACAGCGCCCTATACCCCATACTATACACCTCCTATAAACAGCTCCCTACACCCCATACTATACACCTCCTATACACAGCCCCTATACCCCATACTATACACCTCCAAAACAGCCCTCTATACCCCACACTATACACCTCCTATAAACAGCCCCCTATACCCCATACTATACACCTCCAATAAACAGTGCCCTACACCCCATACTATACACCTCCTATAAACACCCCCCTATACCCCAGACTATACACCTACTATAAACATCCCCCTATACCCCATACTATACACCTCTTATAAACAGCCCCCTATACCCCATACTATACACCTCCTATAAACAGCCCCTATGCCCCATACTATATACCTCCTATAAACAGCCCCCTATACCCCATACAATATACCTCCTATAAACAGCCCAAGACTATTCACCTCCTATCAATAGCCCCTATACCCAATACTATACACCTCCTATAAACAGCCCCCTAAACCCCTGACTATACACTTCCTATAAACAGCCCCTATACCCCATACTATACACCTCCAAAACAGCCCCTATACGCCATACTATACACCTCCTATAAACAGCCCCCTTACCCCAGACTATACACCTCCTATAAACAACCCCTATACCCCATACTATACACCTCTCCTATAAAAACAGCCCCTATACCCCATACTATACACCTCCTATAAACAGCCCCCTTACCCCAGACTATATACCTCCTATAAACAGCCCAAGACTATTCACCTCCTACCAATAGCCCCCTATACCCCATACTATATACCTCCTATAAAAACAGCTATAAATACTATACACCTCCTATAAACAGCCCCCTATACCCTCCTATACTATACACCTCCTATAAACAGCCCCTATACCCCATACTATACACCTCCTATAAACAGCCCCCTATACCCCACACTATATACCTCCTATAAACAGCCCCCTATACCCCATACTATACACCTCCTATAAACAGCCCCTATACCCCACACTATACACCTCCTATAAACAGCCCCCTATACCCCATACTATACACCTCCTATAAAGCACCCTATACCCCACACTATACACCTCCTATACACAGCCCCTATACCCCACACTATACACCTCCTATAAACAGCCCCTATACCCCACACTATACACCTCCTATACACAGCCCCCTATACCCCACACTATACACCTCCTATAAACAGCCCCCTATACCCCATTCTATACACCTCCTATACACAGCCCCTCCCCATACTATACACCTCCTATAAACAGCCCCCTATACCCCACACTATACACCTCCTATACACAGCCCCCTATACCCCATACTATACACCTCCTATAAACAGCCCCCTATACCCCATACTATACACCTCCTATAAACAGCCCCTATACCCCATACTATACACCTCCTATAAACAGCCCCTATACCCCATACTATACACCTCCTATAAACAGCCCCCTACACCCCATAATATACACCTCCTATAAACAGCCCCCTAAACCCCATACTATACACCTCCTATAAACAGCCCCCTATACCTCACCTATACTATACACCCCTATAAACAGCCCCTATACCCCATAATATACACCTCCTATAAACAGCCCCTATACCCCATACTATACACCTCCTATAAACAGCCCCCTATACCCCATACTATACACCTCCTATAAAGAGCCCCTATACCCCATACTATACACCTCCTATAAACAGCCCCCTATACCCCATACTATACACTCCTATAAACAGCCCCATACTATACACCTCCTATAAACAGCCCCCATACTATACACCTCCTATAAACATATACTATACACACCTCCTATAAACAGCCCCTAGACCCCATACTATACACCTCCTATAAACAGCCCCCTATACCCCATACTATACACCTCCTATAAACAGCCCCTATAACCCATACTATACACCTCCTATAACAGCCCCCTATACCCCATACTATACACCTCCAAAACATCCCTCTATACCCCACACTATACACCTCCTATAAACAGCCCCTATACCCCATACTATACACCTCCTATAAACAGCCCCTATACCCCTGACTATACACCTCCTATAAACAGCCCCTATACCCCATAATATACACCTCCTATAAACAGCCTCCTATACCCCCCATACTATACACCTCCTATAAACAGCCCCTATACCCCATACTACACCTCCTATACACAGCCCCCTATACCCCATACTATACACCTCCTATAAACAGCCCCCTTACCCCAGACTATATACCTCCTATAAACAGCCCAAGACTATTCACCTCCTACCAATAGCCCCCTATACCCCATACTATACACCTCCCTATAAAAACAGCCCCTATACCCCATACTATACACCTCCAATAAACAGCGCCCTATACCCCATACTATACACCTCCTATAAACAGCCCCCTACACCCCATACTATACACCTCCTATACACAGCCCCCCTATACCCCATACTATACACCTCCAAAACAGCCCCTATACCCCACACTATACACCTCCTATAAACAGCCCCTATACCCCATACTATACACCTCCAATAAACAGCCCCCTACACCCCATACTATACAGCTCCTATACACAGCCCCCTATACCCCATACTATACACCTCCAAAACATCCCTCTATACCCCACACTATACACCTCCTATAAACAGCCCCCTATACCCCATACTATACACCTCCTATAAACAGCCCCCTATACCCCATACTATACACCTCCTATAAACAGCCCCTTACCCCAGACTATACACCTACTATAAACAGCCCCCTTACCCCATACTATACACTCCTATAAAAACAGCCCCTATACCCCAGACTATACACCTACTATAAACAGCGCCCCTATACCCCATACTATACACCTCCTATAAACAGCCCCCTACACCCCATACTATACACCTCCTATACACAGCCCCCTATACCCCATACTATACACCTTCCAAAAACAGCCCTCTATACCCCACACTATACACCTCCTATAAACAGCCCCACCCTTGACTATACACCCCTATAAACAGCCCCCTACTATACTATACACCTCCTATAAACAGCCCCTATACCCCATACTATACACCTCCAATAAATAGCGCCCTATACCCCATACTATACACCTCCTATAAACACCCCTATACCCCAGACTATACACCTACTATAAACAGCCCCCTATACCCAATACTATACACCTCCAATAAACAGCGCCCTATACCCCATACTATACACCTCCTATAAACAGCCCCCTATACCCCAGACTATACACCTACTATAAACAGCCCCTATACCCCATACTATACACCTCTCCTATAAAAACAGCCCCTATACCCCAGACTATACACCTACTATAAACAGCGCCCTATACCCCATACTATACACCTCCTATAAACAGCCCCCACCCCATACTATACACCTCCTATACACAGCCCCTATACCCCATACTATACACCTCCAAAACAGCCCTCTATACCCCCACACTATACACCTCCTATAAACAGCCCCCTATACCCCATACTATACACCTCCAATAAACAGCCCCTACAACCCATACTATACAGCTCCTATACACAGCCCCTATACCCCATACTATACACCTCCAAAACATCCTCTATACCCCCACACTATACACCTCCTATAAACAGCCCCCTATACCCCATACTATACACCTCCTATAAACAGCCCCCATACCCCTGACTATACACCTCCTATAAACAGCCCCTATACCCCATAATATACACCTCCTATAAACAGCCTCCTATACCCCATACTATACACCTCCTATAAACAGCCCCCTATACCCCATACTATACACCTCCTATACACAGCCCCCTATACCCCATACTATACACCTCCTATAAACAGCTCCCTTACCCCATAGACTATATACCTCCTATAAACAGCCCAAGACTATTCACCTCCTACCAATAGCCCCCTATACCCCATACTATACACCTCTCCTATAAAAAAACAGCCCCTATACCCTATACTATACACCTCCAATAAACAGCCCCCCATACCCCATACTATACACCTCCTATAAACAGCCCCCTACACCCCATACTATACACCTCCTATACACAGCCCCCTTGCCCCCATACTATACACCTCCAAAACAGCCCTCTATACTATACACCTCCTATAAACAGCCCCTATACCCCATACTATACACCTCCAATAAACAGCCCCTACACCCCATACTATACACCTCCTATACACAGCTATACCCCATACTATACACCTCCAAAACAGCCCTCTATACCCCACACTATACACCTCCTATAAACAGCCCCCTATACCCCATACTATACACCTCCTATAAACAGCCCCTATACCCCATACTATACACCTCCTATAAACAGCCCCCTTACCCCAGACTATACACCTACTATAAACAGCCCCCTATACCCCATACTATACACCTCTCCTATAAAAACAGCCCCCTATACCCCAGACTATACACCTACTATAAACAGCGCCCCTGACTATACACCTCCTATAAACAGCCCCCTACACCCCATACTATACACCTCCTATACACAGCCCCCTATACCCCATACTATACACCTCCAAAACAGCCCTCTATACCCCACACTATACACCTCCTATAAACAGCCCCCTATACCCCATACTATACACCTCCAATAAACAGCCCCTACACCCCCATACTATACACCTCCTATAAACAGCCCCCCACCCCATACTATACACCTCCTATACACAGCCCCCTATACCCCATACTATACACCTCCAAAACAGCCCTCTATACCCCACACTATACACCTCCTATAAACAGCCCCCTATACCCCATACTATACACCTCCTATAAACAGCCCCCTATACCCCTGACTATACACCTCCTATAAACAGCCCCCTATACCCCATAATATACACCTCCTATAAACAGCCTCCTATACCCCATACTATACACCTCCTATAAACAGCCCCCTATACCCCATACTATACACCTCCTATACACAGCCCCCTATACCCATACTATACACTCCTATAAACAGCCCCTTACCCCAGACTATATACCTCCTATAAACAGCCCAAGACTATTCACCTCCTACCAATAGCCCCCTATACCCCATACTATACACCTCTCCTATAAAAACAGCCCCCTATACCCCATACTATACACCTCCAAAAACAGCCCCCTATACCCCATACTATACACCTCCAAAACATCCTCTATACCCTAACTATACACCTCCTATAAACAGCCCCCTATACCCCAGACTATACACCTCCTATAAACAGCCCCCTATACCCCATACTATACACCTCCTATAAACAGCACCCTTACCCCAGACTATACACCTCCTATAAACAACCCCTATACCCCATACTATACACCTCTCCTATAAAAACAGCCCCCTATACCCCATAAACACCTCCAATAAACAGCGCCCTATACCCCATACTATACACCTCCTATAAACAGCCCCCTACACCCCATACTATACACCTCCTATACACAGCCCCTATACCCCATACTATACACCTCCAAAACAGCCCTCTATACCCCACACTATACACCTCCTATAAACAGCCCCCTATACCCCATACTATACACCTCCAATAAACAGCCCCCAACACACCCCATACTATACACCTCCTATACACAGCCCCCTATACCCCCATACTATACACCTCCAAAACAGCCCCTATACCCCACACTATACACCTCCTATAAACAGCCCCCTATACCCCATACTATACACCTCCTATAAACAGCCCCTATACCCCAGACTATACACCTCCTATAAACAGCCCTCTACCTATACACCTCCAAAACAGCATACCCCACACTATACACCTCCTATAAACAGCCCCCTATACCCCAGACTATACACCTCCTATAAACAGCCCCCTATACCCCAGACTATACACCTCCTATAAACAGCCCCCTATACCCCATACTATACACCTCCTATAAACAGCCCCCTATACCCCAGACTATACACCTCCTATAAACAGCCCCCTATACCCCAGACCACCTCCTATAAACAGCCCCCCTATATACACCCTCCTATAAACAGCCCCCTATACCCCAGACTATACACCTACTATAAACAGCCCCCTATACCCAATACTATACACCTCCAATAAACAGCGCCCTATACCCCATACTATACACCTCCTATAAACAGCCCCCTATACCCCATACTATACACCTCCTATAAACAGCCCCTATACCCCAGACTATACACCTACTATAAACAGCCCCTATACCCCATACTATACACCTCTCCTATAAAAACAGCCCACCATACCCCCATACTATACACCTCCAAAACAGCCCCCTATACCCCATACTATACACCTCCTATAAACAGCCCCCCTACCCCAGACTATACACCTCCTACAAACAACCCCCTATACCCCATACTATACACCTCCTATAAAAACAGCCCCCATACCCCATACTATACACCTCCAATAAACAGCGCCCTATACCCCATACTATACACCTCCTATAAACAGCCCCCTACACCCCATACTATACACCTCCTATACACAGCCCCCTATACCCCATACTATACACCTCCTATACACAGCCCCCTATACCCCATACTATACACCTCCAAAACAGCCCTCTATACCCCACACTATACACCTCCTATAAACAGCCCCCTATACCCCATACTATACACCTCCTATAAACAGCCCCCTATACCCCAGACTATACACCTCCTATAAACAGCCCCCTATACCCTATACTATACACCTCCAAACAGCCCTATACCCCAGACTATACACCTCCTATAAACAGCCCCTATACCCCATACTATACACCTCCTATAAACAGCCCCCTATACCCCAGACTATACACCTCCTATAAACAGCCCCCTATACCCCATACTATACACCTCCTATAAACAGCCCCCTATACCCCAGATAATACACCTACTATAAACAGCCCCTATACCCCAGACTATACACCTCCTATAAACAGCCCCCTATACCCCATACTATACACCTCCTATAAACAGCCCCCTATACCCCATACTATACACCTCCAATAAATAGCGCCTATACCCCATACTATACACCTCCTATAAACACCCCCTATACCCCAGACTATACACCTACTATAAACAGCCCCCTATACCCAATACTATACACCTCCAATAAACAGCCCCTATACCCCATACTATACACCTCCTATAAACACCCCTATACCCCATACTATACACCTCCTATAAACAGCCCCCTATACCCCAGACTATACACCTACTATAAACAGCCCCCTATACCCCAGACTATACACCTCCTATAAACAGCCCCCTATACCCCATACTATACACCTCCTATAAACAGCCCCCTATACCCCAGACTATACACCTACTATAAACAGCCCCCTATACCCAATACTATACACCTCCAATAAACAGCGCCCTATACCCCATACTATACACCTCCTATAAACAGCCCCCTATACCCCATACTATACACCTCCTATAAACAGCCCCTATACCCCAGACTATACACCTACTATAAACAGCCCCTATACCCCATACTATACACCTCTCCTATAAAAACAGCCCACCATACCCCATACTATACACCTCCAAAACAGCCCCCTATACCCCATACTATACACCTCCTATAAACAGCCCCTTACCCCAGACTATACACCTCCTATAAACAACCCCTATACCCCATACTATACACCTCTCCTATAAAAACAGCCCCTATACCCCATACTATACACCTCCAATAAACAGCGCCCTATACCCCATACTATACACCTCCTATAAACAGCCCCCTACACCCCATACTATACACTCCTATACACAGCCCCCTATACCCCATACTATACACCTCCTATACACAGCCCCTATACCCCATACTATACACCTCCAAAACAGCCCTCTATACCCCACACTATACACCTCCTATAAACAGCCCCCTATACCCCATACTATACACCTCCTATAAACAGCCCCCTATACCCCAGACTATACACCTCCTATAAACAGCCCCCTATACCCTATACTATACACCTCCAAAACAGCCCTCTATACCCCACACTATACACCTCCTATAAACAGCCCCCTATACCCCATACTATACACCTCCTATAAACAGCCCCCTATACCCCAGACTATACACCTCCTATAAACAGCCCCCTATACCCCATACTATACACCTCCTATAAACAGCCCCCTATACCCCAGATAATACACCTACTATAAACAGCCCCCTATACCCCAGACTATACACCTCCTATAAACACCCCCCTATACCCCATACTATACACCTCCTATAAACAGCCCCCTATACCCCATACTATACACCTCCAATAAATAGCGCCCTATACCCCATACTATACACCTCCTATAAACACCCCCTATACCCCAGACTATACACCTAGTATAAACAGCCCCCTATACCCAATACTATACACCTCCAATAAACAGCGCCCTATACCCCATACTATACACCTCCTATAAACAGCCCCCTATACCCCATACTATACACCTCCTATAAACAGCCCCTATACCCCAGACTATACACCTACTATAAACAGCCCCCTATACCCCATACTATACACCTCCCTATAAAAACAGCCCCCTATACCCCATACTATACACCTCCAAAACAGCCCCTATACCCCATACTATACACCCCTCTATAAACAGCCCCCTTACCCCAGACTATACACCTCCTATAAACAACCCCTATACCCCATACTATACACCTCTCCTATAAAAACAGCCCCCTATACCCCATACTATACACCTCCAATAAACAACGCCCTATACCCCATACTATACACCTCCTATAAACAGCCCCCTACACCCCATACTATACACCTCCTATACACAGCCCCTATACCCCATACTATACACCTCCAAAACAGCCCTCTATACCCCACACTATACACCTCCTATAAACAGCCCCTATACCCCATACTATACACCTCCAATAAACAGCCCCCAACACCCCATACTATACACCTCCTATACACAGCCCCTATACCCCATACTATACACCTCCAAAACAGCCCTATACCCCACACTATACACCTCCTATAAACAGCCCCCTATACCCCATACTATACACCTCCTATAAACAGCCCCCTATACCCCAGACTATACACCTCCTATAAACAGCCCCCTATACCCCATACTATACACCTCCAAAACAGCCCTCTATACCCCACACTATACACCTCCTATAAACAGCCCCTATACCCCATACTATACACCTCCTATAAACAGCCCCCTATACCCCATACTATACACCTCCTATAAACAGCCCCCCTATACCCCATACTATACACCTCCTATAAACAGCCCCCTATACCCCAGACTATACACCTACTATAAACAGCCCCCTATACCCCATACTATACACCTCCTATAAACAGCCCCCTACACCCCATACTATACACCTCCTATACACAGCCCCCTATACCCCATACTATACACCTCCTATACACAGCCCCCTATACCCCATACTATACACCTCCAAAACAGCCCTCTATACCCCACACTATACACCTCCTATAAACAGCCCCCTATACCCCATACTATACACCTCCTATAAACAGCCCCCTATACCCCAGACTATACACCTCCTATAAACAGCCCCCTATACCCTATACTATACACCTCCAAAACAGCCCTCTATACCCCACACTATACACCTCCTATAAACAGCCCCCTATACCCCATACTATACACCTCCTATAAACAGCCCCCTATACCCCAGACTATACACCTCCTATAAACAGCCCCCTATACCCCATACTATACACCTCCTATAAACAGCCCCCTATACCCCAGATAATACACCTACTATAAACAGCCCCCTATACCCCAGACTATACACCTCCTATAAACAGCCCCCTATACCCCATACTATACACCTCCTATAAACAGCCCCTATACCCCATACTATACACCTCCAATAAATAGCGCCCTATACCCCATACTATACACCTCCTATAAACACCCCCTATACCCCAGACTATACACCTACTATAAACAGCCCCTATACCCAATACTATACACCTCCAATAACAGCGCCCTATACCCCATACTATACACCTCCTATAAACAGCCCCTATACCCCATACTATATACCTCCTATAAACAGCCCCCTATACCCCAGACTATACACCTACTATAAACAGCCCCTATACCCCATACTATACACCTCTCCTATAAAAACAGCCCCCTATACCCCATACTATACACCTCCAAAAACAGCCCCTATACCCCATACTATACACCCCCTCTATAAACAGCCCCTTACCCCAGACTATACACCTCCTATAAACAACCCCTATACCCCATACTATACACCTCTCCTATAAAAACAGCCCCCTATACCCCATACTATACACCTCCCATAAACAACGCCCTATACCCCATACTATACACCTCCTATAAACAGCCCCCTACACCCCATACTATACACCTCCTATACACAGCCCCCTATACCCCATACTATACACCTCCAAAACAGCCCTCTATACCCCACACTATACACCTCCTATAAACAGCCCCCTATACCCCATACTATACACCTCCAATAAACAGCCCCCAACACCCCATACTATACACCTCCTATACACAGCCCCCTATACCCCATACTATACACCTCCAAAACAGCCCTCTATACCCTACACTATACACCTCCTATAAACAGCCCCCTATACCCCATACTATACACCTCCTATAAACAGCCCCCTATACCCCAGACTATACACCTCCTATAAACAGCCCCTATACCCCATACTATACACCTCCAAAACAGCCCTCTATACCCCACACTATACACCTCCTATAAACAGCCCCTATACCCCATACTATACACCTCCTATAAACAGCCCCCTATACCCCATACTATACACCTCCTATAAACAGCCCCTATACCCCATACTATACACCTCCTATAAACAGCCCCCTATACCCCAGACTATACACCTACTATAAACAGCCCCCTATACCCCAGACTATACACCTCCTATAAACAGCCCCTATACCCCATACTATACACCTCCTATAAACAGCCCCTATACCCCAGACTATACACCTACTATAAACAGCCCCCTATACCCCAGACTATACACCTCCTATAAACAGCCCCCTATACCCCATACTATACACCTCCTATAAACAGCCCCTATACCCCATACTATACACCTCCAATAAATAGTGCCCTATACCCCATACTATACACCTCCTATAAACACCCCCTATACCCCAGACTATACACCTCCTATAAACAGCCCCCTATACCCCATACTATACACCTCCAAAACAGCCCTCTATACCCCACACTATACACCTCCTATAAACAGCCGCCTATACCCCATACTATACACCTCCTATAAACAGCCCCCTATACCCCAGACTATACACCTCCTATAAACAGCCCCCTATACCCCATACTATACACCTCCTATAAACAGCCCCCCTATACCCCAGACTATACACCTACTATAAACATCCCCCTATACCCCAGACTATACACCTCCTATAAACAGCCCCTATACCCCATACTATACACCTCCTATAAACAGCCCCTATACCCCATACTATACACCTCCAATAAATAGCGCCCTATACCCCATACTATACACCTCCTATAAACACCCCTATACCCCCAGAACTATACACCTACTATAAACAGCCCCCTATACCCAATACTATACACCTCCAATAAACAGCGCCCTATACCCCATACTATACACCTCCTATAAACAGCCCCCTATACCCCATACTATACACCTCCTATAAACAGCACCCTATACCCCATACTATACACCTCCTATAAACAGCCCCTATTACCCCATACTATACACCTCCAATAAACAGCTCCCTATACCCCATACTATACACCTCCAATAAACAGCGCCCTATACCCCACACTATACACCTCCTATAAACACCCCCCTATACCCCATACTATACACCTCCTATAAACAGCCCCCTATACCCCATACTATACACCTCCTATAAACAGCCCCTATTACCCCATACTATACACCTCCAATAAACAGCTCCCTATACCCCATACTATACACCTCCAATAAACAGCGCCCTATACCCCATACTATACACCTCCTATAAACAGCCCCTATACCCCATACTATACACCTCCTATAAACAGCCCCTATACCCCATACTATATACCTCCTATAAACAGCCCCCTATACCCCATACTATACACCTCCTATAAACAGCCCCCTATACCCCATACTATACATCTCCTATAAACAGCCCCCTATGCCCCATACTATACACCTCCTATAAACAGCCCCCTATACCCCATACTATACACCTCCTATAAACAGCCCCCTATACCCCATACTATACACCTCCTATAAACAGCTCCCTACACCCCATACTATACACCTCCTATACACAGCCCCTATACCCTATACTATATACCTCCTATAAACAGCCCAAGACTATTCACCTCTTATCAATAGCCCCTATACCCCATACTATACACCTCCAATAAACAGCGCCCTATACCCCATACTATACACCTCCTATAAACAGCGCCCCTATACCCCAAACTATACACCTCCAATAAACAGCCCTACACCTAAAACTATACACCTCCAAAACAGCCCTATACCCCATACTATACACCTCCTATAAACAGCCCCCTATACCCTATACTATACACCTCCTATAAACACCCCTATACCCCATACTATACACCTCCAATAAACAGCGCCCTATACCCCATACTATACACCTCCAATAAACAGCGCCTATACCTTATACTATACACCTCAATAAACAGCGCTATACCCCTACTATACACCTCCTATAAACAGCCCCCTATACCTCTATACTATACACCTCCTATAAACATCCCCTATACCCCATACTATACACCTCCTATAAACAGCCCCCTATACCCCATACTATACACCTCCTATAAACAGCCCCCTATACCCCATACTTTACACCTCCTATAAACAGCCCCCTATACCCATACTATACACCTCCTATAAACACCCCTATACCCCATACTATACACCTCCAATAAACAGCGCCTATACCCATACTATACACCTCCAATAAACAGCGCCTATACCCCATACTATACACCTCCAATAAACAGCGCCCTATACCCCATACTATACACCTCCTATAAAACAGCCCCCTATACCCCATACTATACACCTCCTATAAACATCCCCTATACCCCATACTATACACCTCCTATAAACAGCCCCCTATACCCCATACTATACACCTCCTATAAACAGCCCCTATACCCCATACTATACACCTCCTATAAACAGCCCCCTATACCCCATACTATACACCTCCTATAAACACCCCCTATACCCCATACTATACACCCCAATAAACAGCGCCTATACCCCATACTATACACCTCCAATAAACAGCGCCTATACCCCATACTATACAACTCCAATAAACTGCGCCCTATACCCCATACTATACACCTCCTATAAACAGCCCCCTATACCCATACTATACACCTCCTATAACTAGCCCCCTATACCCCATACTATATACCTCCTATAAACAGCCCCCTATACCCCATACTATACACCTCCTATAAACAGCCCCTATACCCCATACTATACACCTCCTATAAACAGCCCCTATGCCCTATACTATACACCTCCTATAAAACAGCCCCCTATACCCCATACTATACACCTCCTATAAACAGCCCCCCCCATACTATACACCTCCTATAAACAGCCCCTATACCCCATACTATATACCTCCTATAAACAGCCCCCTATACCCCATACTATACACCTCCTATAAACAGCCCCCTATACCCCATACTATACACCTCCTATAAACAGCCCCTATGCCCCATACTATACACCTCCTATAAACAGCCCCTATACCCCCTATACACCTCCTATAAACAGCCCCTATACCCCAAACTATACACCTCCTATAAACAGCCCCCTACACCCCATACTATACACCTCCTATACACAGCCCCTATACCCCATACTATATACCTCCTATAAACAGCCCCCTAACCCCCTACTATACACCTCCTATAAACAGCCCCATACCCAATACTATACACCTCCAATAAACAGCGCCCTATACCCCATACTATACACCTCCTATAAACAGCCCCCTATACCCCATACTATACACCTCCTATAAACAGCCCCTATACCCTACTATCACCTCTATAAACAGCCCCTATTACTACTATACACCTCAATAAACAGCCCTATACCCCATACTATACACCTCCAATAAACAGCGCCCTATACCCCACACTATACACTTCTATAAACACCCCCTATACCCCATACTAACACCTCCTATAAACAGCCCTATACCCCATACTATACACCTCCTATAAACAGCCCCCTATTACCCCATACTATACACCTCCAATAAACAGCTCCCTATACCCCATACTATACACCTCCAATAAACAGCGCCTATACCCCATACTATACACCTCCTATAAACAGCCCCTATACCCCATACTATACACCTCCTATAAACAGCCCCTATACCCCATACTATATACCTCCTATAAACAGCCCCTATACCCCTATACACTTTATCCTATAAACACCCCTATACCTATACTATACACCTCCCCCTATACCCATACTATACACCTCCTATAAACAGCCCCCTATACCCCATACTATACACCTCCTATAAACAGCCCCCTATACCCATACTATACACCTCCTATAAACAGCGCCCTACACCCATACTATACCTCATACACAGCTCCCCCTATACCCCATACTATATACTCCTAAAACAGCTCTAAGACTATTCACCTCCTATCAATGCCCCTATACCCCATACTATACACTCTCCTATAAACAGCGCCCTATACCCATACTATACACCTCCTATAAACAGCCCCTATACCCCAAACTATACACCTCCACAAACAGCACCTCCCAAAACTATACACCTCCAAAACAGCCCTCTATACCCCATACTATATACCTCCTATAAACAGCCCCTATACCCCATACTATACCTCCTATAAACACCCCCTATACCATACTATACACCTCCACAAACAGCGCCCCTATACCCTATACTATACACCTCCAATAAACAGCTATACCCCCATACTATACACTCCAATAAACAGCCCTATACCCCATACTATACACCTCCTATAAACAGCCCCTATACCCCATACTATACACCTCCTATAAACATCCCCCTATACCCTTATACTATACACCTCCTATAAACAGCCCCTATACCCCATACTATACACCTCCCTATAAACAGCCCTATACCTCCCATACTTACACCTCCTATAAACAGCTCCCCTATACCCATACTATACACCTCCTATAAACACCCCCTATACCCCATACTATACACCCTCAATAAACAGCGCCTATACCCTATACTATACACCTCCAATAAACAGCGCCTATACCCCATACTATACACCTCCAATAAACAGCGCCTATACCCCATACTATACACCTCCTATAAACAGCCCCTATACCCCCTATACACCTTCCTATAAACATCCCCCTATACCCCATACTATACACTCCTATAAACAGCCCAAATACCCCATACTATACACCTCCTATAAACAGCCCCTATACCCCATACTATACACCTCCTATAAACAGCCCCCTATACCCCATACTATACACCTCCTATAAACACCCCCTAGCCCCCTATACACCTCCAATAAACAGCGCCTATACCCCATACCTCCAATAAACAGCGCCCTATACCCCATACTATACACCTCAATAAACAGCGCCCTATACCCCATACTATACACCTCAATAAACAGCTCCCTATACCCCATACTATACACCTCCTATAACCAGCCCCTATACCCCATACTATACACCTCCTATAAACAGCCCCCTATACCCCATACTATACACCTCCTATAAACAGCCCCTATACCCCATACTATACACCTCCTATAAACAGCCCCTATGCCCCATACTATACACCTCCTATAAACAGCCCCTATACCCTATACTATACACCTCCTATAAACAGCCCCCTATACCCCATACTATACACCTCCTATAAACAGCCCCCTATACCCCATACTATATACCTCCTATAAACAGCCCCTATACCCCATACTATACACCTCCTATAAACAGCTCCCTCTATGCCCCATACTATACACCTCCTATAAACAGCCCCTATACCCCATACTATACACCTCCTATAAACAGCCCCCTATACCCCAAACTATACACCTCCTATAAACAGCCCCCACACCCCATACTATACACCTCCTATACACAGCCCCCTATACCCCATACTATATACCTCCTATAAACAGCCCAAGACTATTCACCTCCTATAAATAGCCCCCTATACCCCATACTATACACCTCCTATAAACAGCGCCCTATACCCCAAACTATACACCTCCAATAAACAGCCCCTATACCCCAAACTATACACCCTCCTATAAACAGCCCCCTACACCCCATACTATACACCTCCTATACACAGCCCCCTATACCCCATACTATATACCTCCTATAAACAGCCCAAGACTATTCACCTCCTATAAATAGCCCCCTACACCCAAAACTATACACCTCCAAAACAGCCCTCTATACCCCATACTATACACCTCCTATAAACAGCCCCCTATACCCCCATACTATACACCTCCTATGGGGCCCCCTCCCCATACTATACACCTCCAATAAACAGTGCCCTATACCCCATACTATACACCTCCAATAAACAGCGCCCTATACCCCATACTATACACCTCCAATAAACAGCGCCTATACCCCATACTATACACCTCCTATAAACAGCCCCTATACCCTATACTATACACCTCCTATAAACATCCCCTATACCCCATACTATACACCTCCTATAAACAGCCCCCTATACCTCATACTATACACCTCCTATAAACAGCCCCCTATACCCCATACTATACACCTCCTATAAACAGCCCCCTATACCCATACTATACACCTCCTATAAACACCCCTATACCCCATACTATACACCTCCAATAAACAGCCCCTATACCCCATACTATACACCTCAATAAACAGCGCCCTATACCCCCATACTATACACCTCCAATAAACTGCGCCCTATACCCCATACTATACACCTCCTATAAACAGCCCCCTATACCTATACTATACACCTCCTATAACCAGCCCCCTATACCCCATACTATATACCTCCTATAAACAGCCCCCTATACCCCATACTATACACCCTCCTATAAACAGCCCCCTATACCCTATACTATACACCTCCTATAAAACAGCCCCTTATGCCCCATACTATACACTACTATAAACAGCCCCCTATACCCCATACTATACACCTCCTATAAACAGCTCCCCTATACCCCATACTATACACCTCCTATAAACAGCCCCTACACCCCCATACTATACACCTCCTATACACAGCCCCTATACCCCATACTATACACCTCCTATAAACAGCCCCTATACCCCATACTATACACCTCCTATAAACAGCCCGAAGACTATTCACTCCTATAAATAGCCCCCTATACCCATACTATACACCTCCAATAAACAGCGCCCCTATACCCCATACTATACACTCAATAAACAGCGCCCTATACCCCATACTATACACCTCCACAAACTGCGCCCTATACCCCATACTATACACCTCCTATAAACAGCCCCCTATACCTCCCATACTATACACTCCTATAACCAGCCCCCTATACCCCATACTATACACCTCCAATAAACAGCGCCCCTATACCCCACATACTATACACCTCCTATAAACAGCCCCTAGAACCCATACTATACACTCCTATAAACAGCCCCCTATACCCCCACACTATACACCTCTATATAAATAGCCCTATACCTATATTATACACTCTATAAACAGCCCCTATACCCCATACTATACATCTCCAAAACAGCCCTATACCCCATACTATACACCCCCCAAGAAATGTGTCCATTGGTCTCTAGGCCAAGATGATCTTTATTATCAATACTGACTCGGGAGCCTACCACTGAAAAGGAGGGACCAGATTCATATGATTAAATACATGGCTATGGGAGAGACTATCTATCCACCATAGGGGTGTTACGTCAGCAATACTATTGCAATGTGCAGTGCATCTTATTAGAAACATCTGTCTGTCATACTGCACAAACTTGTTCTGTATGACTCAAGCACATCCGATATGACATTTCTTAAAGCAACAGCAACCCAATAGTGAATAGCATAGGGGAAATCCACTTTTCTGAACACTTGAGTGCCTGATTGTTTCTGCGTGCAGCAACGTTATTTCTTGCATTGGCAATAGAACGACAAGTTGCCTTGACTGGCATGTGCTCTACAAACTTCCTATTGGAGTCTTTGTGCTGCTGTCAGTGAGGCCTGTGTGTGGAGGGAGGGAATGAGGCAGTTTTGTCAGTGAGTCACTGAACATTGCATGATAAAAAGAAATAATTATTTCAAAAGAAGGAGAATACCACACCTCTCTAGAGTTCTCTGCTGTCTCTGGTCAGTTCTTCACCACCATGGCATTCTCTGGGACGTATGAGCTTGAAAGTCAAGAGAATTACGATGAGTTTCTGGAGGCAATTGGTAAGTCAAACTCTAAAAGATTTATTTATGTGTTGAACGTGTTTGAGTCAAACTAAAAGGTTTTAATTAGATGTGTATGTCATTAACCTCAATCTTTCCCCCATTAATCTTTCCCACCATGCACTACCGTAGCTCTACCCCTAACCACAACCCTAATTCTCATCCTAACAATGACCCCAAATGTAATCCTAACACCAGCCGCAACTATCAGTCGAATTCTAACCATAACCCATATCTTACCCCTACCCTTACCCTAACCCCAACCTTAACATTTAACCCTTACTGTATCCTCTGTACTTTTCCTCAGGTTTGCCAATGCCAAGACTGACTTCAAAGTGATAACAGAAGTGCTTCAGGAGGGGGACGATTTTACCTGGTCACAGATTATTCCCAACTGGACCTTGACTAACAAGTTCACCATCGGAAAGGAGTGTGAGCTAGAGAGCATGCTACGCACCAAGTTCGTGGTGAGTGAATAAGTGAATGAATAAATGAATGAGTGTGCTCTTTAAACTTGTGGAATAGTATTCAAAGAGATACAGCGTATGTACTGTACTTTCCATCTGAATGTGAGTCACGTGGTGAACTCTTTTTGTCCCTCTTAGACCACCGTCACCATGGAAGGAGGCAAGATAATTATTCCGTTCCCCCAGTATCATTTCACTGCGGAGATCAGTGGGGACAAGCTGATCATGGTAGGAGAAAGAAAGAGAGAAAGAAAGAGGAGAGTGATTGAGTTATTGAGTGATTAAAGTTAAGAGACTTGTTAGTGAGTGATTAAAGTAAGGAGTCTTGTTAAAACTTATATGTGACATACTGTACAACAGAATTGATATTTTAATTCCAATACTCTGATAAACCCTCTCTCCGTGTTCTTGTCTCCTTTCTCTGTTATACAGCTCTGTACAACCGCTGGGGAGAAGGGTGTGACCCTGAAGAGAATCAACAAGAGGATCTGATATCAAAAATGTAACGTGTTGAGGCAGAGCTCTTCTGTGTGTGCTGTTACTGGAAACTTTGTCCTCACTACCTCGTAAACTACCCGTATGTTACTGTTTCACCTCCACAAACATCTGGATGACTCATACCAGCTGGATCACCCTTCCAGTACATTTCCAGCAGGTCCCCTGTCCATCTTTAATATAAAAAGAGATATACCAAACAATCTATGCAACTTCCTGGTATTCAATGTTTGAAGTGTGTCAATGGAATCCATGAACTACCTTCATGTGAATAAAGTAATGTCTTATTTCTTTGTACCAGCTGATCATGTAAAATAAAAGTAAAATGAACACGCAAGAGAACACCAGACTCATTGCCAAGGCAGCTTTCTTTGTTATAGAATCTTCCTGAGCTTCGCTGTTGCAGTAGAGTAACAGTTGTAGTCTGCCTCCCCCTACTGCTTATTAGGAAACGGTGCAGATGTGATTCTAGCTCAATAAGGCTTAGTGAAGAGACAGGCAGCTTTGGGCCCTCTTGGGGTTTCTCTTCAATGTATGTGGAGCTGTTCACTCCGCGGGCGTGGAGATCTGGGGGGCCAGACAGAAGGCCGATCTACGCCATCTCATTACATTTGGGGAATCATAACATAACTAACCTCACTGCCTTCCTCAACCATGTTCTTGGATAACCTGTGTAAACGATAGAGGTTATATCATCATATAGGTCTATTTTCTATATCTGGTTTAGATTTTGTTGAAGGATTTGTATCAATAATGACTAAATAATGTATACATTCAACGTGGAATTATAACTAATGTTAATTAACAGAACTCTATGCTGTCTGAAGAATAAAATGTTTATACATATACCAAGAGGGAGTGTTAACAGACAACTTGTGACCACAGTGAAACTAACAACAGGAGAAATGTCTGGTCCCCATCCAGGGAGGGGAAAAATATGATACGCAATAGATTGCGTAACATGTGGTAACATAAGATAAACAATATGTGTGTGTTGGAATTGCATTGAAAAGTAGCTAAGTCATTGTCCAAGAGGAAGAAAGACAATGTCCAAGAAGAGGAGTGACATATTAAAAAGCTATGACATTGTCTGTGATATATAAGCCAATGTACATGTGATTATGGCAGAGCTCTCGGAAATAAACACTACTGATTACTTTTAAGGCTGGTCTCTGTCCATTTTATGCAAATAAGGATCTTACAAATTCTTAGAAACGGACAGAGTGTTTTACTTGAATTGATTAATGAACATATAGGAATCAAAATTCCTCTAACAATCTGGTCCTTCGAGCCGGATCTAAATATCTGTTCCTGTCATCTGAAGGTAACAAGCCGAGAACCGTGCACGGGCGGGACGTGGTCCCGTAAAACAAAGTCCTGTCCCCTGACATTGGGGCTCTATAACAGGCCGGTATACACCCCAGGTGAGCAGGAACGGTGACTAGATCCAAAACCAACATTGCTTTTCCCAGTCGGCGACAAGGTCAGTAGCCTCAATTTTCGATTTTCGGGGGGAATGATTTAAGTGATCTTTGGCTTGATGTTCTAAAAGGTTTAGAATTTATCAACAATAGGAGCGTTACTATTCCAAACAGATTCTATGGGTTTTGTATGACCAATATACATGGATGTATCGATAAATGGATGTTAGGTCTGAAATGACCTGATGTAAGGCGCTGCCACAAATAAAATAGAGCTTAATTAATAGATCTTGGCGCCTTGAAGGCCAACGGGGTTATTAGGCGGGGATATTAAATAGGTGCTTTGAGGAGTAGGCGGAGTAATTGACCGTCTATGTTAATTAAATTGTCAGGACTGAAGTAATATCGAAACGGTGGAGAGGGAAACCTAATATAGAGGAGTGAGATGCGAGATATTGGTGTACTTTAAAAGTCCTATGACACAAAATGAAATAGGAGGTTAACTAGGGATTTACGACCCCTAGGTGATAGCTTATAGTTGTACGTGTTAGACCTAATGTCCGATCGATAGTCAACTCTATAGACAAAGTTTCCGGTACCTAATCTAGAGGAGTGGGATAAAAGCCAAATCTATAGACATAAGGTTACCAAAAGGAGAAACACATATATAAATCCATACACATAGAAGTAGTGGAGTTTTCCCCAAAAATACACATAGATGGTAAACATTAAAGAGACACACACACATAGTCAGACAGAAGAGCAACTGTAATACTAGGTAACGGTAAACCGCACACACATAGGTCGTGATAAATACCATAGCTACTAGGAACGGCAAGAATTGATCAAACATGGGTAGTAAATCCTCAAAGGAGGTCCCGGAATTAATGGGAGATGAGCGATATATGGAGCAGAGATAAACGGAATTTGATGGGCGTTCTGATGTTGAAAAGCTGGAATTGCTAATAAAACAGATACATAAGGAATGTGGTAAGGATGTTAGGAAGCAGAATAAACAGGGGTTGAACACAGCCAGTCTTGCTTTCGGAAGCCAGGAAAAGAGTAGAGGGAGAAAAGAAGAGGAGGAAAGGATAGGGCTAGCTGCCTAGGGAAAGTCAGGAAAGATTTAACTAAACTAAGACGCAGAGTAAACAAGCGACAGGAAGAAAGGAGAAGAGGTCAGTGAATATCCCCTAATTGCCTTACAGAACCCACGGGCTGGGAAGGAGGACAGGATTTAGAAACCTTCTTGAGAAAGTGGATAGAGGTAGAGGAAGGGGAAAAGTGGAGAAAAGTGGATAGAGACCGTCAAAAGAAAGGTGAACATACATGCTTCAACTGGAGCAAACCGGGTCATTTGCTAGAGATTGTGAGGCACCGTGTAAACACTGCACTAAAAGTAGGCCATTACCTCGAGACTGTAAAAAGAGTGAACAGGTCGAGTCGAAGGAGGCCTTAAGGGGAAGGACCTAGAGAGAACGGAGAAAATGGACAGGATCAGACGATAGAAAATGTTTCAATTGCAATGAGACAGGACATTTTGCCCGGGAGTGTATTGGTCCTGTAAACATTGCAATAAGGGACATAATCACAGAGATTGCAAACAGGATAGAACCCGAGGGCAGAAAGTGCTACAACGGCGATAAAACAGGACACATGGCAGAGGATTGTAAGGTCCCACCAAGGAACAGTAGACAGAGACAGAAAAGGGAATGTAGGCAAAAGAAAAAGAGAGAGATATAGTAGCAGCAGGAAGGCAAGTGTAAAGAGAGAGATATAGTAGCAGCAGGAAGGCAAGTGTAAAGAGAGAGATATAGTAGCAGCAGGAAGGCAAGTGTAAAGAGAGAGATATAGTAGCAGCAGGAAGGCAAGTGTAAAGAGAGAAACAGAGACAACGAGAGCGAGAGCAGAGAGTGAGTGAGTTACATGGAATTTTATTTTCTGAAGTTACGTGAATTCTTTTGATAAGGGAATGTTGTTTAATGCAGTAAGAAACACTTATTTGAAGGGGTGGTATGACTTATGACCTCTATCATAACTTTCCTTTGTGGTCTGATCAGCTTCATTGGAAAGCCATTTGGATGGAGTGTCACGCCCTGGTCTAAGTATTTTGTGTTTATCTTTATGTATTGGGTCAGGCCAGGGTGTGGCATGGGGTTTTTGTATTGTGGTGTGTTTTGTCTGGGGGTTTTGGTGTGTATGTTAGTGGGATTGTAGCTTAGTAGGGTTTTCTAGGAAAGTCTATGGCTGTCTGGGAGTGGTTCTCAATCAGAGGCAGGTGGTTATCGTTGTCTCTGATTGGGAACCATATTTAGCAGCCATATTCTTTGGTTGTATTGTGGGTGATTGTCCTGTGTGTCTTGATGTCCTTGTTAGAGGTTAGTAGACACTTGTATAGGCTGTTTTTCAGTTTTCGTTTAGATTCATTGTTTTGTAGTGTTAGTGTTTTGTCGTGTGTTACGTTTGTTTATTAAAGATGAATCGCAATAGACACGCTGCAGTTTGGTCCCACTCTCCTTCACCATTAGAAAGCCGTTACAGAATCACCCACCACAGGACCAAGCAGCGTGTCAACAGGCAGGAGCCACAGGAGAAGCAGCAAAGGCAGCAACAGCGGCGCAATGAGGATTGGACATGGGACGAGATATTGGATGGCAAGGGTCGCTACACATGGGAGGAGATCCTGGGGGAAGGGATCGCCTTCCATGGGAACAGGTGGAGGCAGCGAGGAGAGCAGAGGCAGCCGGAGAGGGAGCCGGCGATATGAGGGAACACTGTTGGCAAGGAAGCCTGAGAATCAGCCCCAAAAATTTCTTGGGGAGGGGGCTCACAGGGAGTATGGCTACGCTAGGTAGGAGACCTACGCTAACTTCCTGTGGTTACCGGGGGGCTAGAGAGACCGGGCAGGCACCTTGTTATGCAGTGGTGCGCACGGTGTCCCCCAGTGCGGGTGCATAGCCCGGTGCGGTATATTCCAGCTCCTCGTATCGGCCGGGCTAGAGTAGGCACGAGCCAGGTAAGGTTGGGCAGGCTCGGTGCTCAAGAGCTCCAGTGCGCCTGCACGGTCCGGGTCTATCCAGTACCACCTCCACACCCCAGCCCTCCGGTAGCAGCTCCCTGCACCAGGCTTCCTGTGCGTGTCCTCGGTTCATTACCACCAGTGCCAGCACCACGCATCAGGCCTACAGTGTGTGTCCCACCTGTCCAGCGCTGCCGGAGCCTCCCGCCTGTCCGGCGCCGCTGCCGGAGCGTCCCGCCTGTCCGGCGCCGCTGCCGGAGCCTCCGCCTGTCCGGCGCGCTGCGGGAGCCTCAGAGCTCCGGGCGCTGTCGCCTCATGCCAGAGGCGCCAGAGCCCCTCATTCCAGAGGCACCAGTACTCCTCTGTTCAGCGCAGCCAGAGCTGTCAGCCTGCATGAAGCATCCAGAGCTGTCAGTCTGCCCAGCGCCGCCAGTCTGCCCAGCGCCGCCAGTGCTCCCAGTCTGCCCAGCGCCGCCAGTCTGCCCAGCGCCGCCAGTCTGCCTAGCGCCGCCAGTCTGCCCAGCGCGCCAGTCTGCCCTGTCTGCCAGTCTGCCCAGTCTGCCCAGCGCCGCCAGTCTGCCCAGCGCCGCAAGTCTGCAAGACTCTTCCAGATCTGCCAGTCAGCCAGACTCTTCAGATCTGCCAGATCTGCCAGACTCTTCCGGATCTGCCAGTCAGCCAGACTCTTCCCGGATCTGCCGGAGCGTCCCGCCTGTCCGGCGCCGCTGCCGGAGCTTCCCGCCTGTCCGGCGCTGTCAGAGCTACCGCCCCTCATGCCAGAGGCGCCAGAGCCCCTCATTCCAGAGGCACCAGTACTCCTCTGTTCAGCGCAGCCAGAGCTGTCAGCCTGCATGAAGCATCCAGAGCTGTCAGTCTGCCCAGCGCCGCCAGTCTGCCCAGCGCTGCCAGCGCCGCCAGTCTGCCCAGCGCCGCAGTCTGCCAGCGCCACCAGTCTGCCCAGCGCCAGTCTGCCCAGCGCCGCCAGTCTGCCCAGCGCCGCCAGTCTGCTTCCAGGGCCGCCAGTCTGCCCAGCCAAGACTCTTTCAGATCTGCCAGTCAGCCAGACTCTTCCGGATCTGCCAGTCGGCCAGACTCTTCCGGATCTGCCAGTCGGCCAGACTCTTCCGGATCTGCCAGTCGGCCAGACTCTTCCGGATCTGCCAGTCGGCCAGACTCTTCCGGATCTGCCAGTCGGCCAGGATCTTCCCGGATCTGCCAGTCGGCCAGATCTGCCAGTAGCGCCAGTCTGCCAGGATCCACAGGTCTGCCAGGATCCGCCAGTCAGCCAGGATCTGCCAGTCAGCCAGGATCTGCTGAGACCACCAGCCAGCCAGGATCTGGTAGATCTATCTACCTGCCTGAGCTTTCTCTCACTCCCGAGCTTTCTCTCACTCCCGAGCTTTCTCTCACTCCCGAGCTTTCTCTCACTCCCGAGCTGCCTCAGTCCCGATCTGCTCCTCAGTCCAGTGGGGTTCTGGGTGAGGACTACTAGGCCATGGTCGGCGGCGAGGGTGGACTATCCAGGGACGCGAGGAAGAGGGACTAAGACATTAACTGAGTGGGGTCCACGTCCCGCGCCGGAACCGCCACCATGGACAGACGCGCCCACCCGGACCCTCCCTATTGTGTTGAGGTGCGTTCGGGAGTCCGCACCTTAGGGGGGGGTCTGTCACGCCCTGGTCTAAGTATTTTGTGTTTATCTTTATGTATTGGGTCAGGCCAGGGTGTGGCATGGGGTTTTTGTATTGTGGTGTGTTTTGTCTGGGGGTTTTGGTGTGTATGTTAGTGGGATTGTAGCTTAGTAGGGGTTTCTAGGAAAGTCTATGGCTGTCTGGGAGTGGTTCTCAATCAGAGGCAGGTGGTTATCGTTGTCTCTGATTGGGAACCATATTTAGGCAGCCATATTCTTTAGTTGTATTGTGGGTGATTGTCCTGTGTGTCTTGATGTCCTTGTTAGAGGTTAGTAGACACTTGTATAGGCTGTTTTCGGTTTTCGTTTAGTTTATTGTTTTGTAGTGTTAGTGTTTTGTCATGTGTTACGTTTGTTTATTAAAGATGAATCGCAATAGACACGCTGCAGTTTGGTCCGACTCTCCTTCACCATTAGAAAGCCGTTACATGGAGAATCTAAGGTAATTTGTATTACTGATATTGAGGTAATTTAATACAACAAGGCTGTGAAATTGATACTATAGTGTCATTATATTTTATTTGATGAATGTGGTGAAAAATTAGCTAGGATACGTTTTAATTATGGTAGACTCATGTTAAGTATTTAGGACATATTTTAAGCCAACAGGGCAGGAAAAACGATGAAGATAGAAAAATTGTGATTTTATAAGCGTTACAATTATTTATGTTAAGAAAAATGTTGCAGTTCTTAGGGATGGTAAATTACTGTAGATAATGGATCCCACACTACGCAACATATATTAAATTATTGATGAGACTGATTTAAGATTAACCCATGTTATTGTTAGATTCAAATACAGTAGACTCTCGAAGGAGAGATTTCATTGGTACAGAAAACATATGCTATGCTTAGCAGTCGTTTTGGCTTTGTTTAATTATTAGAATATATATTTTTAAAGTTGACAGGGATATATGGCATCTGGGGTGATCCAGGATCTTTGAGAGTATCAAAATAATTAAGTTTAACTATGTGTCACGGTCGTCCTCTTCTTCTGAAGAGGAGAGGCGAGATGGATCGGAGGACCAAAATGTGGCGTGGTATTTGTTCATCATTAATTTTAATAAAGAAAACACTGAACACTGAAACCCTATACAAAAACGAAATAACAACCGTGAAGCCAATGCGAACTGCGCTGAAACAAGCAATCAACATAGACAATCACCCACAAACAAACAGTGCAACCCAGGCTACCTAAGTATGATTCTCAATCAGACACAACTAATGACACCTGCCTCTGATTGAGAACCATACTAGGCCGAAACATAGAAATCCCCAAATCATAGAAAAACAAACAGACTGCCCACCCCAACTCACACCCTGACCATACTAAATAATGACAAAACAAAGGAAATAAAGGTCAGAATGTGACACTATGTAATAATCCTAGAGATTATTTTTTTTTATATATGTGATGATATGTTGTTGTCAAATCCCTCACAGGAGGGCTTTAGAGCAAATATTCCTGCTCTGTTCCTCTTAGCAGACCAAGGTCACAAGGTTAATAAGAGGAAGTTACAGCTCTATTTAGGACACACAATAACTCAGGAAGGGGAGAACACTTCATGTAACCAGAAAGACAGCTATCTTAGAAGCACCCAAAACACTTAACAAAAAACTGATGATGAGTTTCTAGGGAATGATGAACTATTGTAGGGCATGGGTCCCACACTTTGCATTGCATACAGGGTTACTTAGTGATTTGATTCATGGTAAGGCTATGACAGCTAAAGAAAAGATTGTATGGACAAGAGAGGCGGAGAAACCGTTTGTGGCTATTAAACAGCTATTGATATCTGACACTGTTCTGGCGTTTCCTAGGTATGACCGTGAATTCACACAGACTGTGGGTTGCAGGGAGCGGGTTCATGACATCAGTGTTGACTCAGAGACACGGAGGGAAGAATGCCGGTGGTCTATTATTCCTCCTGTCTTGATGAGGTGGCAAGCAATGCCCCTGTGTCTGCAGTCAGTGGTCTATTATTCCTCCGTCTCGATGAGGTGGCACAAGCAATGCCCCAGTGTCTGCAGTCAGTGGTCTATTATTCTCCGTCTCGATGAGGTGGCACAAGCAATGCCCCTGTGTCTGCAGTCAGTGGTCTATTATTCCTCCCGTCTCGATGAGGTGGCGCAAGCAATGCCCCTGTGTCTGCAGTCAGTGGTCTATTATTCCTCCCGTCTCGATGAGGTGGCGCAAGCAATACCCCAGTGTCTGCAGTCAGTGGTCTATTATTCCTCCCGTCTCGATGAGGTGGCACAAGCAATGTCCCTGTGTCTGCAGTCAGAGGTCTATTATTCCTCCCGTCTCGATGAGGTGGCACAAGCAATGACCCTGTGTCTGCAGTCAGTGGTCTATTATTCCTCCAGTCTCGATGAGGTGGCGCAAGGGTAGCCTAGTGGTTAGAGCGTTGGACTAGTAACCGAAAGGTTGCAAGTTCAAACCCCCGAGCTGACAAGGTACAAATCTGCCGTTCTGCCCCTGAACAGGCAGTTAACCCACTGTTCCTAGGCCGTCATTGAAAATAAGAATTTGTTCTTAACTGACTTGCCTGGTTAAATAAAGGTAAAAAAAAAAATGTCCCTGTGTTTGCAGTCAGTGGTCTATTATTCCTCCCGTCTCGATGAGGTGGCACAAGCAATGCCCCTGTGTCTGCAGTCAGTGGTCTATTATTCCTCCCGTCTGGATGAGGTGGCACAAGCAATGCCCCTGTGTCTGCAGTCAGTGGTCTATTATTCCTCCCTTCTGGATGAGGTGGCACAAGCAATGCCCCTGTGTTTGCAGTCAGTGGTCTATTATTCCTCCCCGCCTGGATGAGGTGGCACAAGCAATGCCCCTGTGTCTGCAGTCAGTGGTCTATTATTCCTCCCGTCTCGATGAGGTGGCACAAGCAATGCCCCTCTGCAGTCAGTGGTCTATTATTCCTCCCGTCTCGATGAGGTGGCACAAGCAATGCCCCTGTGTCTGCAGTCAGTGGTCTATTATTCCTCCCGTCTCGATGAGGTGGCACAAGCAATGCCCTGTGTCTGCAGTCAGTGGTCTATTATTCCTCCCGTCTCGATGAGGTGGCACAAGCAATGCCCCAGTGTCTGCAGTCAGTGGTCTATTATTCCTCCCGTCTGGATGAGGTGGCACAAGCAATGTCCCTGTGTCTGCAGTCAGTGGTCTATTATTCCTCCCGTCTCGATGAGGTGGCACAAGCAATGCCCTGTGTTTACAGTCAGTGGTGGCTGCAGCACGGACTGTGGAGGACTCAGCCTCTGTAGTACTGTACCATGATTTGACTTTGAGCGTACCACATGCCGTCTCAATCTTGTTATTGGAACATAAAATGGCATACATGCTGGCGACATGCCAGCTAGACACTTGTCTTGTAAGATTATTCTGTTAAATATGCCAAATCTAACAATAGAGCGATGTTCTACCTTGAACCCTCCACTCTAGTTTTTTTTTTTTTACCTTGAACCCTCCACATGATTGTGTAACAGAAACCAAGAACGTTGTCTTACTACGACCCGATTTGACGGATCTAGCTTTATTGGATGGGGAACTGACTATGTTTGTAGATGGGTCGTATAGAAAGAACCCAGATGGCTCAAATGCAACTGGTTATGCATTAGTGACTCTTACTGAGGTGTTGGAAGATGGAGCATTAAGATGGAGCCCTTACCAGAGCTTGGGAATTGAGGAAGGGTAAATGCATTACGATATATATTGACAGTGCTTATGCTTTTAACACCATCCATGTATTTGAATTTACTAAAGGCAGTTTTATGACCAAAGACAGTAGCAATTTGTAAATGTGAAAGGGCAGATGAGGAAGCTAAGAGAGCGGCCAGAAAACAACACCCACACACAGAATCTCACTTGAAAGAGGAAGTTTGTATTGACACAGAATTACTGAAGGAAAGTCAGCTTAGAGCTCCGATTAAGGAAGTTAATAGATGGGTTAAGATGGGAGCCGCTGATAAAGGGAGGAATTTGGCACAAAGGGTACCTATCTATTTTACCTAAGTTACGGTTTAAATAGGCTGTTGTAATGTTACCATGGCAGAGCCAGGTATCAAAGGGGGGATGGGTAAATTGTGGTCTAGGATAGGACGGGGCCTAGGGGGGCCTAGGATAGGACACTTTGTGGCCTATTGGATAATAAACTAATAAATTAAAAAAATTATAGTTAAGAAAGTAGACATAGAAGTTGAAGATATAATCAGATATAACAAATGAGAAACTGTTTGTTAACCAAACCTGTATGTCCAAGATTGTATGCTCTACAGGTGAATTAAAGGGGAAGGTGATTCACTCAATCCAGTCCCTGAGGAGAACAGACGGGAAGCAGCCCCGTTGGGAGGGGCCATACCAGGTTCTCCTGGTGACTGCCTTCGCTGTGAGGATAGACGGGAAGCAGCCCCGTTGGGAGGGGCCATACCAAGTTCTCCTGGTGACTGCCTTCGCTGTGAGGATAGACGGGAAGCAGCCCCGTTGGGAGGGGCCATACCAAGTTCTCCTGGTGACTGACTTCACTGTGAGAATAGACGGGAAGCAGCCCCATTGGTAGTGGCCATACCAAGTTCTCCTGGTGACTGACTTCACTGTGAGAATAGACGGGAAGCAGCCCCGTTGGGAGGGGCCATACCAAGTTCTCCTGGTGACTGCCTTCGCTGTGAGAATAGACGGGAAGCAACCCCGTTGGGAGGGGCCATACCAAGTTCTCCTGGTGACTGCCTTCGCTGTGAGAATAGACGGGAAGCAGCCCCGTTGGGAGGGGCCATACCAAGTTCTCCTGGTGACAGCCTTCGCTGTGAGAATAGACGGGAAGCAGCCCCGTTGGGAAGGGCCATACCAAGTTCTCCTGGTGACTGCCTTCGCTGTGAGAATAGACGGAAAGCAGCCCACGTTGGGAGGGGCCATACCAAGTTCTCCTGGTGACTGCCTTCGCTGTGATAATAGATGGGAAGCAGCCCGTTGGGAGTGTCATGTTATGTCTTGTCCCTGTGCTTTCTCTTCTCTTCGTTTCCCCCTGCTGGTCGTATTAGGTTACTATCTCTTTCTCTCTCTATCGTTCCGTTCCTGCTCCCAGCTGTTCCCCATTCTCCTAACGACCTCGTTTTGCTCTCTCACACCTGTCTCCTCTTTTGCCCTCTGATTAAGTCTCTATTTCTCTCTCTGTTTCTGCTTCTGTCCTTGTCGGATTCTTGTTTGCTTTGCCCTTGTCCCGTCCTGTCGTAATCTGCCTCTTCATCAGATGCTGCGTGTGAGCAGGTGTCTCTGTCCTCTACGGCCCGCGCCTACCCAGAGGGACCTGCAGTCTGTTGCCGCTAGCCCTGCAATTCTCCTCTACTACTAGAAGGAGGACTCTCCTGTAAAGTTTTCCCCTGTTTGGATTGAGGATTTATGTTTTCCTGTTTGGACATTAAAAGACTCTGTTTCTGTTGAATCGCTGTTGGGTCCTCACTCACCTGCATAACAGAAGAATCCGACCAAGAATGGACCCAGCAACTTGGATCCTCTCTACTCAGCCGTCGAGATCCAGGAGCGATGCTAGGTAGACACGCAGCAGGAATTGTCTGCTGCTCGACATGCCGTTGAGACCCTGGCCGCCCAAGTCTCCGCCCTCTCGAAACATATTCACAATCTCCGCCTCGATCCACCCCGGCTACTTCCAGGGCTTCCGAGTCTCCGGAGCCCAGAATTAATAACCCACCGTGTTACTCTGGGGAGCCCACTGAATGCCGCCGTTCCTCACCCAGTGTGATATTGTGTTCTCTCTCCAGCCCAACACGTACTCCAGGGGTACAGCTCGTATCGCCTACGTCATATCTCTCCTTACTGGACGGGCTCGTGAGTGGGGCACGGCAATCTGGGAGGCAAGGGCTGAGTGTACTAACCAGTATCAGAACTTTAAGGAGGAGATGATACGGGTTTTTGATCGTTCAGTTTTTGGGAAAGAAGCTTCCAGGGCCCTGTCTTCCTATGTCAAGGTAATCGATCCATAACAGTTACTCTATAGAGTTTCGCACTCTTGCTGCCTCAGTGACTGGAACGAGCCGGCGTTGCTCGCTCGTTTTCTGGAGGGTCTCCACGCGGAGGTAAAGGATGAGATTCTCTCCCGGGAGGTTCCTTCCAGCGTGGATTCTTTGATTGAACTCGCTATTCGCATAGAACGACGGGTAGATCTTCGTCACCGAGCTCGTGGAAGAGAGCTCGCATTATCCGTTTCCCCCTCTCGCATCACTACCATCTTCCTCCACTGGCTCAGGTGCTGAGCCCATGCAGCTGGGGGTATTCGCATCTCGACTAAGGAGAGGGAACGGAGAATCACCAACCGCCTCTGTCTCTATTGCGGTTCCGCTGGTCATTTTGTCATTTCATGTCCAGTAAAGCCAGGGCTCATCAGTAAGCGGAGGGCTACTGGTGGCGCTCTACTCAGGTCTCTCCTTCAAGATCCTGTACTACCTTGTCGGTCCATCTACGCTGGACCAGTTCGCAGCTTCCTGCAGTGCCTTGATAGACTCTGGGGGGGGAGGGTTGTTTTATGGACGAAGCCTGGGCTTGGGAACATGACATTCCTCTCAGACAGTTAGGGGAGCCCACGGCCATGTTCGCCTTGGATGGTAGTCCTCTCCCCAGGATTCAGCGTGGCTTTACCTTTAACCCTCACTGTCTCTGGTAATCATAGCGAAACCATTTCTTTTTTGATTTTTCGTTCACCTTTTACACCTGTTGTTTTGGGCCATCCCTGGCTGAGTGTGTCATAATCCTTCTATTAATTGGTCTAGTAATTCTATCCTCTCCTGGAACGCCTCTTGCCATGTGAAATGTTTAATGTCTGCTATCCCTCCTGTTTCTTCTGCCCCCTCTTCACAGGAGGAGCCTGGTGATTTGACAGGGGTGCCGGAGGAATATCATGATCTCGCACGGTCTTCAGTCGGTCCAGGGCCACCTCCCTTCCTCCTCACCGGTCATTATGATTGTAGTATAGATCTCCTTCCGGTACCACTCCCCAGGGTAGACTATACTCTCTGTCGGCTCCGAACGTGGGCTCTCGAAGATTATTTGTCTGTAGCTCTCGACGCCGGTACCGTAGTCCCCTTCCTCCTCTCCCGCCGGAGCGGGTTTTTGTTAAGAAAAGGGACGGGACCCTGCGCCCCTGCGTGAGTTATCGAGGGCTGAATGACATAACGGTTAAGAATCGTTATCCGCTTCCCCTTATGTCTTCAGCCTTCGAGATCCTGCAGGGGAGCCAGGTTTTTCACTAAGTTGGACCTTCGTAACGCTTACCATCTCGTGCGCATCAGGGAGGGGGGACGAGTGGAAAACGGCATTTAACACTCCATTAGGGCACTTTGAATACCGGGTTCTGCGTTCGGTCTCGCTAACGCTCCAGCTGTCTTTCAGGCATTAGTGAATGATGTACTGAGAGACATGCTGAACATCTTTGTTTTTGTTTACCTTGACGATATCCTGATTTTTCACCGTCACTCAGATTCATGTTCAGCACGTTCGACGTGTCCTCAGCGCCTTTTAGAGAATTGTATTTATGTGAAGGCTGAGAAGTGCGCTTTTCATGTCTCCTCCGTCACATTTCGGTTCTGTTATTTCCGCTGAAGGCATTCAGATGGATTCCGCTAAGGTCCAAGCTGTCAGTGATTGGCCCCGTCCCTAAGTCACGTGTCGAGCTGCAGCGCTTTCTCGGTTTTGCGAATTTCTATCATCGTTTCATTCGTAATTTCGGTCAGGTGGCAGCTCTTCTCACAGCCCTTACTTCTGTCAAGGCGTGCTTTAAGTGGTCGTTTCGCCTGGGGAGCTTTTGATCTCCTCAAAGAGCGTTTTACATCCGCTCCTATCCTTGTTTACACCTGACGTCTCTAGACAGTTCATTGTCGAGGTTGACGCGTCAGAGGTGGGCGTGGGAGCCATTCTGTCCCAGCGCTCCCATTCTGACGATAAGGTCCATCCTTGCGCGTATTTTTCTCATCGCCTGTCGCCTCGGAACCTAACTATGATGTGGGAAACCGCGGGCTGCTCGCCATCCGCTTAGCCCTAGGCGAATGGCGACAGTGGTTGGAGGGCGACCGTTCCTTTTGTGGTTTGGACTGACCATAAGAACCTTGAGTACATCTGTTCTGCCAACGACTTAATGCGCGTCAGGCTAGTTGGGGGCTGTTTTTCGCTCGTTTGAGTTCGTTATTTCTTATCGTCAGGCTCAAAGAACACCAAGCCTGATGCTTTGTCCCGTCTCTTCAGTTCTTCAGTAGCCTCCACCCGACCCGAGGGATTCTCCCTGAGGCGTGTTGTCGGGTTGACTGTCTGGGAATTGAGAGGCAGGTAAAGGTAAAGCAAGCACTCACTCACACTCCGTCGCCGCGCTGTCCTAGGAACCTTCTTTTCGTTCCCGTTCCGACTCGTCTGGCCGTTCTTCAGTGGGCTCACTCTGCCAAGTTGGCCGGCCATCCCGGCGTTCGGGGTACGCTTGCTTCTATTCGCCAGCGTTTCTGGTGGCCCACTCAGGAGCGTGACACGCGTCTTTTCGTGGCTGCTTGTTCGGACTGCGCTGCAGACTAAGTCCGTAACCTCTCCTGCTGGCCGTCTCCCGGCCGTCTCAGACCGCTTTCCATTCCTCTCGACCGTGGTCTCACATCGCCTTAGACTTTTATTACCGGTCTTCCTTCGTCAGCGGGGAAGACTGTTATTCTAACGGTTGTCGATAGGTTCTCTAAGGCGGCTCATTTTATTCCCCTCTAAGCTTCCTTCTGCTAAAGAGACGGCACAAATCATCATTGAGAATGTTTTTCAGAATTCATGGCCTTCCGTCAGACGCCCGTTCGGACAGGGGTCCGCAATTCATCGTCTCAATTTTGGAGGGAGTTTTGCCGTTTGATTGGGGCTTCCGTCAGTCTCTCTTCCGGTTTTCACCCCCAGTCTAACGGTCAAGAGAACGGGCCAATCAGACGATTGGTCGCATCTTTACGCAGTCTTTCCTTTCGAAACCCTGCGTCTTGGGCAGAACAGCTCCCCTGGGCAGAATACGCTCACAACTCGCTTCCTTCGTCTGCGACCGGGCTATCTCCTTTTCAGAGTAGCCTCGGGTACCAGCCTCCTCTGTTCTCGTCCCAGCTCGCCGAGTCCAGAGTCCCCTCCGCTCAGGCTTTTGTCCAACGTTGTGAGCGCACCTGGAAGAGGGTCAGGTCTGCACTTTGCCGTTATAGGGCGCAGACTGTGAGAGCCGCTAATAGCGTAGGACTAAGAGTCCTAGGTATTGTCGCGGTCAGAGAGTATGGCTCTCCACTCGTAACCTTCCCCTTATGACAGCTTCTCGCAAGTTGACCCCGCGGTTCATTGGTCCGTTCCGTATTTCTCAGGTCGTTAATCCTGTCGCAGTGCGACTTCCAGACATCTTCGTCGCGTCCACCCGGGTCTTCCATGTCTCCTGTGTCCAAGCCTTTTCTTCGCGCCCCGTCTAAAGTCTCCCCCCTGTCGCCCCATCGGGCGCACCTATCTACAGGGTCCGGAAGATTATGGACATGCGTCCTCGGGGCCGTGGTCATCAGTACCTGAGTAGTTGGGAGGGTTACGGTCCTGAGGAAAGAGTTGAGTTCCATCTCGGGACGTGCTGGACCGTTCGCTGATCGATGATTTCCTCCGTTGCCGCCAGGTTTTCCTCCTCAGTGTGCCAGGAGGCGCTAAAAATGAGTGGGGGTACTGTCATGTTATGTCTTGTCCCTGTGCTTTCTCTTCTCTTCGTTTCCCCCTGCTGGTCGTATTAGGTTACTATCTCTTTCTCTCTCTATCGCTCCGTTCCTGCTCCCAGCTGTTCCCCATTCTCCTAACGACCTCGTTTACTCTCTCACACCTGTCTCCTCTTTTGCCCTCTGATTAAGTCTCTATTTCTCTCTCTGTTTCTGCTTCTGTCCTTGTCGGATTCTTGTTTGCTTTGCCCTTGTCCCGTCCTGTCGTAATCTGCCTCTTCATCAGATGCTGCGTGTGAGCAGGTGTCTCTGTCCTCTACGGCCCGCGCCTACCCAGAGGGACCTGCAGTCTGTTGCCGCTAGCCCTGCAATTCTCCTCTACTACTAGAAGGAGGACTCTCCTGCAAAGATAGAGGATTTATGTTTTCCTGTATGGACATCTCCTGTAAAGATTGAGGATTTATGTTTTCCCTGTTTGGACATTAAAAGACTCTGTTTCTGTTGAATCGCTGTTGGGTCCTCACTCACCT
>NW_027038930.1:0-42197 GCF_034236695.1 Oncorhynchus nerka
TGGAAGTGTTTACACTGTAGGCCTTTATTCGATGGTGAAGAAAATGAGACTGTATTGTGTCGTGTTTGGCCACTGTAGGTGTAATGATAATAGTAGAATATATTCCATTTATCAGACACTTTTATCCACAGCGATGTACAGTCATGTGTGCATTCATTTTCCATATGGGTCAAAGTTCAATCTGTTTCTGTGGTTCCAAGATATTTGGAGCAGTCTTGGAGGCAGCAGTCTCGTGGGTGGTCTCCTGCCCCTATCCTCCGTCAGTGTTAGTTTTGGATGTGTTCCACCTCTCTGTTCCTCTGGAGAGCTGACCGTGTGTTTCTCCTTTCAGCAACGGAGATAAGAGGGCCCTGACCTGGAAGATCCTGCCAAAGAAAGCCTGTAAAAACCTGATGAATGTGCTGAACAATCTCTACCAGCAACTGGTGGACGGTGAGTAGAGGACCGTACTGTCCTGTGTGGATAGAGGACTAAAGATTTCAGAATGAATAAACTCGGTCAAGTGTAGCCTGAGTTGCCAGATGTGACTCTGGTTCTGCCTCAGTTCGCTCCTTTAATATAACAAAGACAAAGGAGTTGGCAACAAAAAAAGATCTGGCAACCAAGCTAGATCAAGAACACTTTTTCAATGACACTCATTTTCAAGGTCGACTTTGAAAGATTCTTTCAAGCTGATGTGTTTGACTCTCAGGTGTTCTTCTTCTTCTGAATATGATAAGCCACTGTAGCAGTAGTGTAGGAGTACTTTACGTTCAGCTTTCTATCCTTTCTCCAGTGTCTACCAAACAGACGGCAGGTCTATATTAAAGAACAGTGTTGTATCATTCTTCTTCTTCTCTCCTCTTCCTCTGTAACAAAACCACCAGTTAGTATTACATCATTATTCCTTTCTCTCTGCATTTCTCTCGCTCTCTCTTTCTCGCTGCATCTCTCTCTCTCTCTCGCTCTCTGCATTTCTCTCTCTCTCGCGCTCTCTCTCGCTGCATCTCTCTCTCTCCCTCTCTTTCTCTCTCACCCCTCTATCTCCAACCTCCCCCTCGCTCTCTTCTCTCTCTCTCTCTTGCATTGTATCTCCTCTATCCCCCTCTCCCTCTCCTCTCATCTCTCCCTCTCTCTCCCCTCCTCTGCTCTCTCTCTCTCTCTCTCCTCTACTATCTCTCCTCCCTCTCCACCTTTCTCTCTCTGTCCTCTCTCCCCCCACTCCCTCTCCCTACCTGCTCTATTTGTCTCCATTAGTTCAGTTGTGTTATTTATATCCTAGCCAGTAAACCTGCTGCCTGCTTATTGAGAAATCAAGTACAAATCGAATAGTGTTCCATTCTGAGACTCAGTGAGGCTGAAAGTGTGTCCTGCCACTGCATCAGTGTTTAGGCTGGGAATATTGAACATCGATACAGCTGGGCAGAGTGACAAGCTGAGCCTGATCTTTAGGGACTTGTTTCTCAGAGGAAAACTAACTTCAGTAGAGATTTAAACTGTGTGTTTTGTTATTTACCCTTTATCTAGTTCAACAACAACAAGACAGACAGAACCCAAACCCCCCACGTCATCAACTCAACTTTCATACAGACAGTCCTGCTTCTTTTAAGTTGTGTTTTAAACTGTCTTCAACTGTGACAGGTAGTTAAACATAGCAGACAAAATATTAAGAACACCTTCCTAATATTATGTTGCTTAAAAATCCTTCTTTAACCGGTCTTCTCCATTTCATCTACACTGATTGACGTGGATTTTTACCAAGTGACATCAGTAAGGGATCATATCTTTCACCTGGATTCACCTGGTCAGTCTATGTCATGGAAGGAGCAGGTGTTCCTAATGTTTTGTCCACCCATTGTATCTTCTAAGAGTGTTTTCCTCTATGTATCTCTGGAACTGCATGAGGGGTGCATCCCACATGGCTCCCTGTTCCCTATGTAGTGCACTACATTAAGGAATATGGTGCCATTTGGGACAAACCCTATAAGATACAAAAAACATATTTTCCATTGGTTCCCCCCAGATCAGCAGAACCAACAACACTCTTTTCTATTGGTTCCTCCCAGATCAGCAAAACCAACAACCCTCTTTTCTATTGGTTCCCCCAGATCAGCAGAACCAACAACACTCTTTTCTATTGGTTCTCCCCAGATCAGCAGAACCAACAACCCTCTTTTCTATTGGTTCCCCCCAGATCAACATAACCAACAACACTCTTTTCTATTGGTTCTCCCCAGATCAGCAGAACCAACAACACTCTTTTCTATTGGTTACCCCCAGATCAGCAGAACCAACAACACTCTTTTCTATTGGTTCCCCCCAGATCAGCATAACCAACAACACTCTTTTCTATTGGTTCCCCCCAGGTCAGCAGAACCAATAACCCTATTTTCTATTGGTTCCCCCCAGATCAGCAGAACCAACAACCTTATTTTCTATTGGTTCCCCCCAGATCAGCAGAACCAACAGCCCTCTTTTCTATTGGTTCCCCCCAGGTCAGCAGAACCAACAACCTTCTTTCTATTGGTTCCCCCAGATCAGCAGAACCAACAGCCCTCTTTTCTATTGGTTCCCCCCAGATCAGCAGAACCAACAGCCCTCTTTTCTATTGGTTCCCCCCAGGTCAGCAGAACCAACAGCCCTCTTTTCTATTGGTTCCCCCCAGGTCAGCAGAACCAACAACCTTCTTTTCTATTGGTTCCCCCTAGGTCTGCAGAACCAACATCTCTCTTTTCTATTGGTTCCCCCTAGGTCAGCAGAACCAACATCTTTCTTTTCTATTGGTTCCCCCTAAGTCAGCTGAACCAACATCTCTCTTTTCTATTGGTTCCCCCCAGGTCAGCAGGACCAACAACCTTCTTTTCTATTGGTTCCCCCTAGGTCAGCAGAACCAACATCTTTCTTTTCTATTGGTTCCCCCTAGGTCAGCAGAACCAACATCTTTCTTTCTCCCCAGGTCAGCATAAACATCAACCCTATTTTCTATTGGTTCTCCCCAGGTTGTTGGCCAGCATGACCAATAGAAAAGAGGGCTGTTGGTTCTGCTGACCTGGGGGGAACTAATAGAAAGAGAGATGTTGGTTCTGCTGACCAGAGTCAGCAGAACCAGAGGAACTCTCTTTTCTATTGGTTCCCCCAGGTCAGCAGAACCAACATCTCTCTTTTCTATTGGTTCCCCCCAGGTCAGCAGAACCAACAGCCCTCTTTTCTATTGGTTCCCCCCAGGTCAGCAGAACCAACATCTCTCTTTTCTATTGGTTCCCCCCAGGTCAGCAGCGTCCTGATGGCCTATTGGAGCTGAGTATGAGTGACTGTACAGAGCTGGCCTGTGGGAAGAGCCTCCACAGCCTGGAGATGGAGATACAGGAAGCCTTCCTCAGGTTCATGGCGGCCATCTTGAAAGGCTACCGCTCATACCTGAGACCCATCACCCAGGCCCCGTCTGAGAAGACTACTGACGCCTCCTCTCTCTTTGACCTGCAAGGTTAGTACCGGCTTGGTGTGTATGTGAGTCTCTGTGTGTGTGTGTGTGTGTGTGTGTGTGTGTGTGTGTGTGTGTGTGTGTGTGTGTGTGTGTGTGAGTCTGTGTGTGTGTGAGTCTGTGTGTGTGTGAGTCTATGTGTGTGTGAGTCTATGTGTGTGTGTGTGTGAGGTCTGTGTGTGCTTGAGTCTCAGTGCATATGCAGGTCTGGAGCTCTAGCTAGCTGCAGCTGTTCTCTACTCCAGATTCTGGACTGGGGCCAGTTGAAGCTGTATGACTATTACCACACCTGATAGTGTTGAGTCTGGTCTGTCTGAGGCCAGTTGAAGCTGGCTAATACCACACTGATAGAGGTGAATCTGGACTGAGGCCAGTTAGGCTGGCTAATACCACACCTGATAGATTCAGATCTGGACTGGGATATTGATTGAAGCTGGCTAATACCACCTGATAGAGTTGAGTCTGGTCTGGGCAGTTGGAAGCTGTAGCTGTGCAGGGATCTCATCCAATCTGCACTGCCTCTGGTGGTAAACCAGTCAGACGGTCCTTTGTTGTTAAAGACTGCAATGGCTAGCTGCAGCCAAGGGCTTCATCCCAAATGGCACCTTCATCCTTATTTAGTGCATTATTTTGACCAGCCATGGCCCATGGCCATGGATATAACATTCTCTAGTGGATGCTAACCATGCTAGCTGCAGACAAGGACATGAGCATTCTCTAGTGGATGCTAACCATGCTAGCTGTAGACAGACACGAACATTCTCTAGTGGATGCTAGCCATGCTAGCTGTAGACAAGACATGAGCATTCTCTTATTGATGCTAACCATGCTAGCTGTAGACAAGACATAAGCATCTTTAGTGGATGCTAACCATGCTAGCTGTAGACAGACATTGCATTCTCTATTGGATGATAACCATGCTAGCTGCAGCTAAGGACATAAGCATTCTTTAGTGGATGCTAACCATGCTAGCTGTAGCCAAGAGACATGAGCATTCTCTAGTGGATGCTAACCATGCTAGCTGTAGCCAAGGACATAGCATTCTCTAGTGGATGCTAAACCATGCTAGCTGTAGCCAGGACATGAACATTCTCTAGTGGATGCTAACCATGCTAGCTGTAGCCAGGACATGAGCATTCTCTAGTGGATGCACCATGCTAGCTGTAGCCAGGACATGAGCATTCTCTAGTGGATGTAACCAAGAACATAGAATTCTCTAGTAGCCAGCCATGCTGGCTGTAGTCAAGGCAGGCATTCTCAGTGGATGCTAGCTGCTAGCTGCATCAGGACATGAGCATTCTTCTAGTGGATGCTAACCATGCTAGCTGTAGCTAAGGACATGAGCATTCTCTAGTGGATGCTAGCTATGCTAGCTGTAGTCAAGGACATGAGCATTCTCTAGTGGATGCTAACCATGCTAGCTGTAGCCAAGGACATGAGACATTCTCTAGTGGATGCTAGCCATGCTAGCTGTAGCCAAAGACATGTTGGATATGAGGATTGTGATCCCACAAATAGGGATGAGGAGTTTAGAGAGACCTCACAGTATTGTTATGCGTAAATGACTAGAGCCGAAAGACACACACACAAGTAAGGGTAATGGGAGAATGTGCTTTCTCAATGTGTTTCTTTTGTGCAAAAGTGGTGTGGGTGTATCTGTATCCATAGAGAATCTATCAGCTGTCCATTAGTATTACTGTAGGGACCCCCACAACACAAAGCTTGGCCTCCATGACTGCAGTGTGAGGCAATGACCAACCATCCTCCCCACTCCCTTGGCCCTGTCTGTCCCGCAGGTCAGCTGTTAATCATGCCAGCTGTTAGTCAGGGTCAGCTGTTAGTCAGGGTCAGCTGCAGTCAGCCCAGCTGGGTTTAACATTTAAGGAAGTGACTTCCTGTTTTTGTTTTGCACCCTAGATTAAAGTTTAGCTAAGGTACATCTGTTGTTATTTATCTTACCTTGGTTAAATGATCACCTGGTTAAATACTGAAGACCACCCTAATAAGGACATCTGTTGTTATTGTTAAATAGAGTTAAATGTGTTCTCAAAGACTTACCTGGTTAAATAAGGACTCACCTGGTTAAATAAAGACTCACCTGGTTAAATAAGGACTCTAAATAAAGACTGGTTAAATAAGGACTCATCTGGTTAAATAATGACTCACCTAGTTTAGAAATAAGACTCACCTGGTTAAATAAAGACTCACCTGGTTAAATAAAGACTTACCTGGTTAAAATAACACCACTGGTTAAATAAAGACTTAACTGGTTAAATATAGACTCGCCTGGTTAAATAAAGACTTACTCTGGTTAAATAAAGGTTAAAAAAATACAAAATTAAGCAGTGTGCTTCATGGTCAAGGTTCCAAGACCTGAACCTATTTTGCCAGATATACCTCTGCTTCTCCCTTCCTCAACCGTCTCTTCAGGTTCCTGAAACCAGGAGAATTTTCTACGTTCTCCCTCCCCAACTGTAATGTCCTCATGTGGGTTCCTGCAGAGCAGACCGTCCCACCAGAAGTTCTCTGCATCTTTTTAAGGTTTCTCATATGGTTGTAATGTTCTGTAGGGTTCCTGCAGAGCAGAGACCAGTCCCACCAGAAGTTCTACTGTATCTTGTTATGATTCTCATATGGTTGTAATGTTCTGTAGGGTTCCTGAAGACAGAGACCGGTCCTACTCAAGTTCCGACTCCCTGACCAAGACTCAGATGTTCATCAGATTCATAGAGGAGTGCTCCTTCGTCTCAGACAAAGACGCCAGCTTGGCCTTCTTCGATGACTGTGTGGACAAGGTACAGCTTGGTTTATAATACCCTCATCCTGGTCCTTCATAGACCTATTCTCTGAAATAACCCTAACCCTTCCCCATACAGCTTGGTTTATAATACTGTCATCCTGGTCCTTATAGACCTATTCTCTGAAATAACCCTAACCCTTCCCCATACAGCTTGGTTTATAATACTGTCATCCTGGTCCTTCATAGACCTATTCTCTGAAATAACCCTAACCCTTCCCCATACAGCTTGGTTTATAATACCCTCATCCTGGTCCTGTATAGACCTATTCTCTGAAATAACACTAACCCTTCCCCATACAGCTTGGAAATGTATATCCCTGTCCTTCAGTAGACCTATTCTCTGAAATCCTCTATCAGCTTGTTTATAATACCTCCCTGTCCTAGTAGCTATAGACCTATCCTCTATCAGTGTTCTTTTCCTGTCTAGTGGCTAGTCAGTGTTCTTCTCCTGTCTAGTAGCTATCCTCTCTATCAGTGTTCTTCTCCCTGTCTAGTATCTATGCTATCCTCTATCAGTGTTCTTCTCCCTGTCTAGTATCTATGCTATCCTCTATCAGTGTTCTTCTCCCTGTCTCGTAGCTATGCTATCCTCTATCAGTGTTCTTCTCCCTGTCTAGTAGCTATGCTATCCTCTATCAGTGTTCTTCTCCTGTCTAGTAACTATGCTATCCTCTATCAGTGTTCTTCTCCTGTCTAGTAGCTATGCTATCCTCTATCAGTGTTCTTCTCCCTGTCTAGTAGCTATGCTATCCTCTATCAGTGTTCTTCTCCCTGTCGAGTAACTATGCTATCCTCTATCAGTGTTCTTCTCCCTGTCGAGTAACTATGCTATCCTCTATCAGTGTTCTTCTCCCTGTCTAGTAGCTATGCTATCCTCTATCAGTGTTCTTCTCCCTGTCTAGTAGCTATGCTATCCTCTATCAGTGTTCTTCTCCTGTCTAGTAGCTATGCTATCCTCTATCAGTGTTCTTCTCCTGTCTAGTAGCTATGCTATCCTCTATCAGTGTTCTTCTCCCTGTCTAGTAGCTATGCTATCCTCTATCAGTGTTCTTCTCCCTGTCTAGTAGCTATGCTATCCTCTATCAGTGTTCTTCTCCCTGTCTAGTAGCTATGCTATCCTCTATCAGTGTTCTTCTCCCTGTCTAGTAGCTATGCTATCCTCTATCAGTGTTCTTTTCCCTGTCTAGTAGCTATGCTATCCTCTATCAGTGTTCTTCTCCCTGTCTAGTAGCTATCTATCCTCTATCAGTGTTCTTCTCCCTGTCTAGTAGCTATGCTATCCTCTATCAGTGTTCTTCTCCTGTCTAGTAGCTATACTATCCTCTATCAGTGTTGTTCTCCTGTCTAGTAGCTATGCTATCCTCTATCAGTGTTCTTCTCCCTGTCTAGTAGCTATGCTATCCTCTATCAGTGTTCTTCTCCCTGTCTAGTAGCTATTCTATCCTCTATCAGTGTTCTTCTCCGTCTAGTAGCTATGCTATCCTCTATCAGTGTTCTTCTCCCTGTCGAGTAGCTATGCTATCCTCTATCAGTGTTCTTCTCCCTGTCTAGTAGCTATGCTATCCTCTATCAGTGTTCTTCTCCCTGTCTAGTAGCTATGCTATCCTCTATCAGTGTTCTTCTCCCTGTCTAGTAGCTATGCTATCCTCTATCAGTGTTCTTCTCCCTGTCTAGTAGCTATGCTATCCTCTATCAGTGTTCTTCTCCTGTCTGGTAGCTATGCTATCCTCTATCAGTGTTCTTCTCCCTGTCGAGTAACTATGCTATCCTCTATCAGTGTTCTTCTCCTGTCTAGTGGCTATGCTATCCTCTATCAGTGTTCTTCTCCTGTCAGGTAACTATGCTATCCTCTATCAGTGTTCTTCTCCCTGTCTAGTAGCTATGCTATCCTCTATCAGTGTTATTCTCCATGTCTAGTAACTATGCTATCCTCTATCAGTGTTCTTCTCCCTGTCTAGTAGCTACGCTTGATATCCTCTACCTTTACTTTCCCTCTCCCATTAATTTCCATTCCCCTCCATTCCCCTTTACTCTGTTAATTGCTGATGTAGGTGCAGCCAAAGCATTAACACAGCAGATTTTTACTAATTAAGTCTTTATTGAAGACCGTGGGTGTTTCTCAATATGCATACTACCGTGCTCCCCTGAGTCACTGGGTGTTCTCAATATGCATACTACCGTGCTCCCTGAGTCACTGGGTGTTTCTCAATATGCATACTACCGTGCTCCCCTGAGTCACTGGGTGTTTCTCGATATGCATACTACCGTGCTCCCCTGAGTCACTGGGTGTTTCTCAATATGCATATTACCGTGCTCCACACTCTCATGCTTCTAGTGCATTTTCCCGAGGACGTTCTCTTGAGTACGCATAAAACATAACATTTGAGAAGCCCTCCTACTGTATTACCTCACGCTGAGCAGCCTCCCCTAGTGTATTACCTCACGCTGAGCAGCACTCCCCCTACTGTATTACCTCACGCTGAGCAGCACTCCTACTGTATTACCTCACACTGAGCAGGACTCCCCTACTGTATTACCTTGCGCTGAGCAGCACTCCCCCTACTGTATTACCTCACACTGAGCAGACTCCCCTACTGTATTACTCACGCTGAGCAGCACTCCCTACTGTATTACCTCACACTGAGCAGCACTCCCCCTACTGTATTACCTCACACTGAGCAGCACTCCCCCTACTGTATTACCTCACACTGAGCAGCACTTCCTACTGTATTACCTCACACTGAGCAGCACTCCCCCTACTGTATATACCTCACACTGAGCAGCACTCCCCCCTACTGTATTACTCACACTGAGCAGCACTCCTACTGTATTACCTCACACTGAGCAGCACTCCCCTACTGTATTACCTCGCGCTGAGCAGCTCTCCCCTACTGTATTTAGTCAGCCACCAATTGTGCAAGTTCTCCCACTTAAAAGATGAGAGAGGTCTGTAATTTTCATCATAGGTACACTTCAACTATGACAGACAAAATGAGAAAAAAATCCAGAAAAATCACATTGTAGGATTTTTTTTATGAATTTATTTGCCAATTATGGTGGAAAATAAGTATTTGGTCACCTACAAACAAGCAAGATTTCTGGCTCTCACAGACCTGTGACTTCTTCTTTAAGAGGCTCCTCTGTCCTCCACTCGTTACCTGTATTAATGACACCTGTTTGAACTTGTTATCAGTATAAAAGACACCTGTCCACAACCTCAAACAGTCACACTCCAAACTCCACTATGGCCAGGACCAAAGAGCTGTCCGGACACCAGAAACAAAATTGTAGACCTGCACCAGGCTGGGAAGAATGAATCTGCAATAGGTAAGCAGCTTGGTTTGAAGAAATCAACTGTGGGAGCAATTATTAGGAAATGGAAGACATACATCACTGATAATCTCCCTCGATCTGGGCTCCACGCAAGATCTCACCCCGTGGGGTCAAAATGATCACAAGAACGGTGAGCAAAATCCAAGAACACACGGGGACCCTAGTGAATGACCTGAAGAGAGCTGGGACCAAAGTAACAAAGCCTACCATCAGTAAACACACCACGCCGCCATGGACTCAAATCCTGCAGTGCCAGACGTGTCCCCCTGCTTAAGCCAGTACATGTCCAGGCCCATCTGAAGTTTGTTAAAGAGCATTTGGATGATCCAGAAGAAGATTGAGAATGTCATATGGTCAGATGAAACCAAAATATAACTTTTTGGTAAAAACTCAACTCGTCGTGTTTGGAGGACAAAGAATGCTGAGTTGCATCCAAAGAACACCATACCTACTGTGAAGCATGGGGGTGGAAACATCATGCTTTTGGGCTGTTTTTCTGCAAAGGGACCAGGACGACTGATCCGTGTAAAGGAAAGAATGAATGGGGCCATGTATCGTGAGATTTGAGTGAAAACCTCCTTCCATCAGCAAGGGCATTGAAGATGAAACGTGGCTGGGTCTTTCAGCATGACAATGATCCCAAACACACGCCCGGAAACGAAGGAGTGGAGAAGCATTTCAAGGTCCTGGAGTGGCCTAGCCAGTCTCAGATCTCAACCCCATAGAAAATCTTTGGAGGGAGTTGAAAGTCCGTGTTGCCCAGCAACAGCCCAAAACATCACTGCTCTAGAGGTGACCTGCATGGAGGAATGGGCCAAAATACCAGCAACAGTGTGTGAAAACTTGTGAAGACTTACAGAAAACGTTTGACCTCTGTCATTGCCAACAAAGGGTATATAACAAAGTATTGAGAAACTTTTGTTATTGAGAAACTTTGTTATTGACCAAATACTTATTTTCCACCATAATTTGCATTAACCATGATACTGTCTGCTGTCTGGTTGTTTTCCTTTAACCATGGTACTGTCTGGTTATTTCCTACGGTACTGTCTGGTTATTTCCTTTAACCATGGTACTGTCTGGTTATTTCCTTTAACCATGGTACTGTCTGGTTATTTCCTTTAACCACGGTACTGTCTGGTTATTTCCTTTTCCATGGTACTGTCTGGTTATTTCCATGGTACTGTCTGGTTATTTATTTTTCTTCTCGGTTATTTTTAACCATGGTACTGTCTGGTTATTTCCTTTAACCATGGTACTGTCTGCTGTCTGGTTATTTCCTTTAACCATGGTACTGTCTGGTTATTCCTTTAACCATGGTACTGTCTGCTGTCTGGTTATTTCCTTTAACCATGGTACTGTCTGGTTATTCCTTTAACCATGGTACTGTCTGCTGTCTGGTTATTTCCTTTAACCATGGTACTGTCTGCTGTCTAGTTATTTCTTTAACTACGGTACTGTCTGCTGTCTGGTTATTTCCTTTAACCATGGTACTGTCTGCTGTCTGTTATTTCCTTTAACCATGTACTATCTACTGTCTGGTTATTTCCTTTAACCATGGTACTGTTCGTTTATTTCCTTTAACTCTGGTTATTTTCCTTTAACTACGGTACTGTCTGCTGTCTGGTTATTTCCTTTAACCATGGTACTGTCCGGTTATTTCCCCTTTAACTACGGTACTGTCTGCTGTCTGGTTATTTCCTTTAACCATGGTACTGTCTACGTCTGGTTATTTCTTTAACCATGGTACTGTATGGTTATTTCCTTTAACCATGGTACTGTCTGCTGTCTGGTTATTTCCTTTAACCATGGTACTGTCTGGTTATTTACCATCAGTCCTGCTCTCCTCCAACTGTCTCTAACTCAATATGCCCCCTTCTCTTCTCTCTTGTTCCCTCTCCTCTCTGCCTCCCTGTGCATGCAGCTCTACAGTGCAGACAAAGGAGGCAAGGTGAGTGACTGTGTCCACCTCACACTCTACCACCCTGACATCCTACCACCCTCACTGTACCACCCTGACATCCTACCACCCTGACACTCTACCACCCTGACATCCTACCACCTCACACTCTACCACCTGACATCCTACCACCCTGACATCCTACCACCCTCACACTCTACCACCCTGACATCCACCACCCTCACACTCTACCACCCTGACATCGTACCACCTAATCCTACCACCCTAACACTGTACCACCCCTGACATCCTACCACCCTGACGCCCTACCACACCTCACACTCTACCACCCTGACATCCAACTACACCCTCACTCTACCACCCTGACATCCTACCACCTGACATCGTACCACCCTCACCTGTACCACCCTGACACTCCACCACCCCTGACATCACCATCCTGACACTCTACCACCCCCTGACCATCTACCACCCCTGACACATCGTACCACCCCTCACACTGTACCACCCCTGACACTCCACCACCCTGACATCCTACCACCCTGACATCCTACCACCTCACACTGTACCACCCTGACACTCCACCACCCTGACATCGTACCACCCTGACACTCTACCACCCTGACATCCTACCACCCTCACACTCCACCACCCTGACATCCTACCACCCCTCACACTGTACCACTCTGACACTCTACCACCCTGACACTCTACCACCTTGACATTGTACCAATCTACCACCCTGACATCGTACCACCCTGACATCCTACCACCCCTCACACTATACCACCCTGACACTCTACCACCCTGACACTATACCACCCTGACACTCTACCACCCTGACACTCTACCACTCTACCACCCTTACATCGTACCACTCTACCACCCTGACACTCTACCACCCTGACACTGTACCACCTTGACACCCTAACATTGTACCAATCTACCACCCTAACATCGTACCACTCTACCACCCTAACATTGTACCAATCTACCACCCTGACATCGTACCACCCTCACACTATACCACCCTGACACTCTAGCACCCTGACATCGTACCACTCTACCACTCCTGGACACTCTACCACCCTGACATTGTACCAATCTACCACCCTGACACTCTCTACCACCCCTGACACTCTACCAACCTGACACTACCAACCAATCCTACCACCCAATACCTTGACACTGACACTCTGCCATCCTGACACTCTACCATTCTACCACCCTGGACACTCTGCCACCTCACACTACCATTCTACCACCCTGACACTGTACCACTCTACCACCCTGACATCTACCACCCCTGACACTGTACCACCCTGACACTATACCGCCTGACACATCTGCCATCTACCACCCTGACACCCTGACACTCTACCACCCTGACACTATGCCATCTGCCGCCTGACCCTCTACCACCCTGACACTATACCACCCTGACACTATACCATCTACCACCCTGACACTCTACCACCCTGACACTGTACCGCCCTGACACTTCTACCACCCTTGACACTATACTACCCTGACATCCTGCCCCTGACACTCTACCATTCTACCACCCTGACACCTGCCACTCTGACATCGTACCAATCTACCACCCTGACACTATACCACTCTACCACCCTGACACTCTACCACCCTGACACTATACCACTCTACCACCCTGACACTCTACCACCCTGACACTGTAGCACCCTGACACTACCATCCTGACACCCTGACACTATACCACCCTGACACTCTACCACCCTGACACTCTACCACCCTGACACTATACCACCCCTGACACTATACCACTCTACCACCCTGACACTCTACCACCCTGACACTGTACCACCCTGACACTATACCACCCTGACACTATACCACCCTGACACTCTACCACCCTGACACTCTACCACCCTGACACTATACCACCCTGACACTCTGCCACTCTGACATCGTACCAATCTACCATCCTGACACTATACCACTCTACCACCCTGACACTATACCACTCTACCACCCTGACACTATACCATCCTGACACTCTACCACCCTGACACTCTACCACCCTGACACTATACCACTCTACCACCCTGACACTCTACCACCCTGACACTATACCACCCTGCCACTCTGACATCGTACCAATCTACCATCCTGACACTATACCACTCTACCACCCTGACACTATACCACTCTACCACCCTGACACTCTACCACCCTGACACTCTACCACCCTGACACTATACCACTCTACCACCCTGACACTCTACCACCCTGACACGATACCACTCTACCACCCTGACACTATACCACTCTACCACCCTGACACTGTACCACCCTGACACTATACCACCCTGACACTCTACCACCCTGACACTATACCACTCTACCACCCTGACATCGTACCACCCTGGCATCCTACCACCCTAACACTGTACCACCCTGACATCCTACCACCCTGACGTCCTACCACCCTCACACTCTACCACCCTGACATCCGACCACCCTCACACTCTACCACCCTGACATCCTACCACCCTGACATCGTACCACCCTCACACTGTACCACCCTGACACTCCACCACCCTGACATCGTACCATCCTGACACTCTACCACCCTGACATCCTACCACCCTGACATCGTACCACCCTCACACTGTACCACCCTGACATCCTACCACCCTGACATCCTACCACCCTCACACTGTACCACCCTGACACTCCACCACCCTGACATCGTACCACCCTGACACTCTACCACCCTGACATCCTACCACCCTCACACTCCACCACCCTGACATCCTACCACCCTCACACTGTACCACTCTGACACTCTACCACCCTGACACTCTACCACCTTGACATTGTACCAATCTACCACCCTGACCTCGTACCACCCTGACATCCTACCACCCTCACACTATACCACCCTGACACTCTACCACCCTGACACTATACCACCTGACACTCTACCACCCTGACACTCTACCACTCTACCACCCCTTACATCGTACCCACTCTACCACCCTGACACTCTACCACCCTGACACTGTACCACCTTGACACCCTATACCACTCTACCACCCCTGACCTCTACCACTGACACTCTACCACCCTGACACTACCACCCTGACACTATACCACCCTGACATCGTACCACCCTGACATTCTACACCTCACACTGTACCACTGACATCCACCACCTGACATCGTACCACCCCTGACACTCTACCACCCCTGACATCCTACCACCCCTCCACTCTGCCCTGACATCACCACCCCTCACATGTACCACTCAGCCTCTACCACCCTGACAGCTGCCACCCTCCACACTCTACCACCTGACCACATTACATTCCCATTTAAGTCATTTGCTTGAATGACTCTTATCAGATGACTTACAGATTAGTCTTCACCTTAAGACATCAGTGAGACAGCCACTTTACAATAGTGCATCTAAATCTATACCACTCTACCATTCTGACCTCTACCACCCACTCTACCACCCTGACACTATACCACTCTACCACCCTGACACTCCCTGACACTGTACCGCCCCTGACACTCACCACTGACACTATACCACCCTGACACTCTACCACCTGACACTCTACCATTCTACCACCCCTGACACCTGCCACTCTGACATCGTACTCAATCTACCACCCCTGACACTATACCACCTTCTACCACCCCTGACACTCTACCACCCTGACCCTATACTCCTCTACCACCCTGACATTACTACCCTGACATAGCACTAATACACCACCTGACACTTGCACTATATATTTTGACATTTCTACTACTTTGACATTTATTTTGACATTTATATTACCTTTATTACTATACTACTCTACTACCCTGACATTTCTACTACCTTGACATTGTACCCCTGACACTCTACCACCCCTGACATTATACTGCCTGACCTCTGACACTACTACCTTGACATTTATATTACCCTGACATTTCTACCACTTTATCGTATTTCTGTACCACTGACATTTATACTACTTCTGCCCCTGACACTAATTTACTTTACTACCTTGACATTTATATTATCTTGGATACTTTACCACCCTGACATATACTACCCTGACACTCTGCCACTTGACATTTCCATTACTTTGACATTATCTACCATCCTGCTACTTGACATTTACCACCCTGACACTATAGCTATCTCTGACACCCTGTTACTCATCATTTTGACATTTATATTGTTTATCTACCACTTTGACATCTACCACTCTGACATATACCACTCTACCACTTTGACATTTATACCACCCTGACACTCTACCCACTTTGATACTTTTACCACCTTTGATCTATACACTGGCCATTTCTGAAATCTACCACTACTTTACTACCTTGACACTCTACCACTTTGACATTATATATCTACCACCCTGACACTATACCACTTTGACACTCTATTTACTTACCTTTGACACTATACCACTCTACCACTGACATCTTACCACTGACACTATACTTTCTACCACCCCTGACACTATACCTTTACATTTCTACTACCTTGACACTCCGACCACCCTGACATTTCTACTACCCCTGACACTATATCACTCTACCACCCTGACACTCCCTACCACCCCTGACACTCTACCACCCTGACACCTCTACCACCCCTGACACCCTGACATCCACCCCTGACACTCTACCACTGACACTCTACCACATCTACCACCCCGGACACTACTACCACCCTGACACTATACCACTCTACCACCCTGACATTTCTACTACCTTGACATTCTACTACCCTGACATTGGCACTACCTTGACATTCCTACTACCCTGACATTGTACCACTTCTGACACTCTACCACCCTGACACTTCTACTACTCTGACATTGTACTAATTTTACCACCCTGACATCGTACACCCCTGACATCCTACCACCACACTCTACCACCTTGACACTCTACCACCCTGACACTATACCACCCTGACACTATACCACTCTACCACCCTGACACTTCTACTACACCCTGACATAACAGCACCTTATTTTTTCTACCCTGACACCTGACACTACCATATTGAATTTACTACCTTAACACCCCTGACATACATCCTACCCCCTCTATTGCACTCTACCTTGACATCACCACCCTGACATGACACTTAGTACCACTGACACTCTACACCTGACATCCTACCACCCTACCACCTCCTCCACCACCCTGACCTACTACACCCCTCACATCCCTACCACTCTGACACTCTACTATCCTGACATTCTACCACCCTGACACTCTACCACTACTCTGACATTACATTTACATTGGATAGTCATTTTACTACTTTGACGCTCTTACTCAGAATTTGGCTTAAACTTACAAATTACTACGTTGACCTTAAGACCTCCAGTGGACTACCTTGACACAATAGTGCATCTAAACTACCTTGATACTTGACACTCTTACCTTGACACTATACTACTCTACCACCCCTGATTCCTACTACCTTTGACATTTCTACCACTTTGACATTTATATTTGCTCTATTTACCTTTGATATTCTACTTTGACATTGTATCCACGCTTTGACATCTATTACTTTGACATTATAATACTTTGACATTTCTGCGGCCCTGATATTTTCATTATTTTTACTATTTTGATTTGCTCACTTGACATCGTACCACCTACTACCCTGGACACTATACCACTCTACCAATTTCTGACACTTCTACCACTCCTGACACTATACCACTCTACTACCTGGACATTCTACCACTTGACACTCAGTACCTGACACTACTATCTTGATACCTTGACACTATACTACCTTGACACTTCTACTACCTCTGGATGATTTCGTCACCCTGCGACACTATACTACTCCTGACACTATACTACTTCTACCACTCCTGACACTTGGCCACTGACACTGTACTACCCCTGACACTATACCACCCTGACACTATACTACCTTGACACTTACTACTCTGATACATTTCTACTACCTTGGACACATTACTCTGACACTCTGCCACTCTGACATCGTACCAATCTACCATCCTGACACTATACCACTCTACCACCCCTGACACTATACCACTCTACCACCCTGACACTATACCATCCTGACACTCTACCACCTTGACCTACTACCACCCTGACACTATACCACTCTACCACCTGACACTATACCACCCTGCCACTTCTGACACTCGTACCAATCTACCATCCTGACACTATACCACTTCTACCACCTGACACTATACCACTCCCACTTCACCCTGACCTCTACCACCTGACCTCTACCACCCTGACACTATACCACTCTACCACCCTGACCTCTACCACCTGACCATACCACTCCTACTACCCTGACACTATACCACCCCTGACACTCTACCACCCTGACACTCTACCACCCTGACACTATACCACTCCTACCACCCTGACACTCCTACCACCTGACCCTCTACCACCCTGACATCTACCACTGACACTCTACCACTCTACCACCCCGGACTATACCACCCTGACACTATACTACTTCTACCACCCTGACACTATACCACTCTACCACCCTGACACTGTAGCACCCTGACACTACCACACCCTGACACTATACCACCCTGACACTCTACCACCCTGACACTATATCCTCTACCACCTGACACTCTACTACCCTGACACTCTACCACCCTGACATTATACTACTCTACCACCCTGAAACTCTACCACCCTGACATTTCTACCACCCTGACACTATACCACTCTACTACTTTGACACTCTACCACCTTGACACTGTAGCACTTTGACACTACCACCCTGACATTTCCTACATTATACCACCCTGACATCGTACCACCCTGACATCCTACCACCCTCACACTGTACCACCCTGACACTCCACCACCTCTGGACATCCTACCACCTGCCTCCACCACCCCTGACATCCTACCACCCTCACACTGTACCACTCTGACACTCTACCACCCTGACATTGTACCACCCTCACACTCTACCACCCTGACACATTACATTTACATTTAAGTCATTTAGCAGACGCTCTTATCCAGAGCGACTTACAAATTGGTGCTCACCTTAAGACATCCAGTGGAACAGCCACTTTACAATAGTGCATCTAAATCTATACCACTCTACCACCCTGACACTATACCACTCTACCACCCTGACGCACTATACCACTCTACCACCCTGACACTCCTGACACTCTACCACCCTGACACTCTACCACCCTGACCTCTACCACCCTGACACTCTACCATCCTGACACTCCTACCACCCTGACACTATACCACTCACCCTGACACTCTACCCGCCTGACATTTATACCCACTCTACCGCCTGACACTATACCACTCTACCACCCTGACACTCTACCGCCTGACACTATACCACTCTACCACCCTGACACTCTACCACCCTGACACTCTACCACCTGACACTATACCACCCTGACACTCTACCACCCTGACACTCTACCACCCTGACACTACCACCCTGACACTCTACCACCCTGACACTCTACCAACCTGACACTTTACCAATCTACCACCTGACACTCTGACACTCTGCCATCCTGACACTCTACCATTCTACCACCTGACCCTCTGCCACCCTCACTACCATTCTACCACCCTGACACTGTACCACTCTACCACCCTGACACTCTACCACCCTGACATTGTACCACTCCTGACACTATACCACCTGACCTCTACCACTCTACCACCCCTGACACTCTACCACCCTGACACTATACCACTCTACCACCTGACACTCTACCACCCTGACACTATACCACCCTGACACTATACCACTCTACCACCCTGACACTGTACCGCCCTGACACTCACCGCCTACCACCTGACACTATACCACCCTGACACTCTACCACCCTGACACTCTACCATTCTACCACCCTGACACTCTGCCACTCTGACATCGTACCAATCTACCACCCTGTACTATACCACTCTACCACCCTGACACTATACCACTCTACCACCCTGACACTATACCTGACACTATCTTCTACCACCCTGACACTCTACCACCCTGACACTATACCACTCTACACCTGACACTATGACACTCTACCACCCTGACACTATACCACTCTACCACCCTGGCCACCTTGACATCCTACCTGACTCTACCACCCTGACATTTCTACCACCCTGACACTATACCACTCTACCACTTTGACACTCTACCACCTGACATTTATACCACCCTGACACTCTACCATCCTGACACTCTACCACCCTGACACTATACCACTCTACCACCCCTGACACTCTACCGCCCTGACACTTTATCACGCCCTGACACTATACCTACCCTGACACTATACCTACACCTGACACTCTACCACCCTGACACTCTACCACCTGACACTATACCACCCTGACATTTCTACCACCCTGACATTTCTACCACTTTGACCTTTACCACCCTGACCTCTACCAACTTGTTACTTTACCAATCCACCACCCTGACATTTCTGACACTTCTGCCATCCTGACACTCTACCATTTACCACTTTGACCCTCTGACACCCTCACACTACCATTCTACCACCTGACACTGTACTACTTTACTACCCTGGCCTCTACCACCCTGACATTTATACTGTACCACCCCTGACATTTATACATTTTGACCTCTTCTACCACCTGACACTCTACTACCTGACATTTATAATACTTTACCACCCTGACACTATACCACCCTGACACTATACCACTTTGACCACCCTGACACTTACTTTGACACTCTACCACCCTGACACTATACCACCCTAACATTTCTACCACCCTGACACTCTATATTTACCCTGACACTCTGCCACTCTGACATCGTACCAATCTACCACCCCTGACACTATACCACTCTACCACCCTGACACTATACCACTCTACCACCCTGACCTCTACCACCCTGACACTTTGACACTCTACCACCCTGACATTTCTACCACCCTGACATTTATACCACTCTACCACCCTGACACTATACCACTCTACCACCCTGACCTCTGATACCACTCTACCACCTTGACTACTTTGACATTTCTACACCTTGACACTCTACCATCCTGACACTCTACACCCCTGACACTATACCACCTCTGCCACCTGACTCTACCACCCTGACACTCTACCACCCTGACACTATACCACCCTGACACTTTACCACCCTGACTACCACCCTGACACTCTACCACCCTGACATCTCTACCACCTGACACTCTACCACCCTGACACTCTACCACCCTGACACTATTGTACCACCCTGACACTCTACCGCCTGACACTACCACTCTACCGCCTGACACTATACCACCCTGACACTCTACCAGCCCTGACACTATACCACTCCTACCACCCTGACACTCTACCACCCTGACAGCTCTTTACCACTCTCTACCACCCTGACACTATACCACTCTGACACTATACCACTCTACCACCCTGACACTCTACCACCCTGACACTCTACCACCCTGACACTACCCTCTGCCACCTGACCACTGATTTACTCTACTAAGTTCTGTCCATACTACTATACTTCATTCTACAGGGTATACCACTGTGAATATGTTGCTTCATTTTACCAGGGTATGCTAGTGTGAATATATTCTTCATTCTACAGGGTATGATAGTGTGAATATACCACTCTACCACCCTGACACTGTGAACCATTGACACTCTACCACCCTGACACTATACCACTCTGCCACCTGACACTGGGTGTGATTTGTTGCTTCAACTACGGGGTATGCTGTGTGAATATGTTGCTTCATTCTACAGGGTATGCTAGTGTGGATATGTGCTTCATTCTACAGGGTATGCTAGTGTGAATGTTAGCTTCATTCTACAGATTGTGCTGGTGTGAATATGTTTACTTCATGCTACAGGGTATGCTGAGTGAATATATTCTTCATGCTACAGGGTATGATAGTGTGAGATATATTCAGCTTCATGCTACAGGATGATGGTGTGAATATATTGCTTAATGCTACAGGGTATGATAGTGTGAATATATTGCTTCATGCTACAGGGTATGCTAGTGTGAATATGTTACTTCATGCTACAGGGTATGATAGTGTGAATATACTGCTTCATTCTACAGGGTATGCTAGTGTGAATATATTGCTTCATTCTACAGGGTATGCTAGTGTGAATATATTGCTTCATTCTACAGGGTATGCTAGTGTGAATATATTGCTTCATGCTACAGGGTATGATAGTGTAAATATATTGCTTCATGCTACAGGGTATGCTAGTGTGAATATGTTACTTCATGCTACAGGGTATGCTAGTGTGAATATATTGCTTCATGCTACAGGGTATGCTAGTGTGAATATATTGCTTCATGCTACAGGGTATGCTAGTGTGAATATACTACTTCATTCTACAGGGTATGATAGTGTGAATATATTGCTTCATTCTACAGGGTATGATAGTGTGAATATATTGCTTCATTCTACAGGGTATGCTAGTGTGAATATATTGCTTCATGCTACAGGGTATGATAGTGTGAATATAGTGCTTCATTCTACAGGGTATGCTGGTGTGAATATATTGCTTCATGCTACAGGGTATGATAGTGTGAATATATTTAACTTCATTCTACAGGGTATGATAAGTGTGAATATATTGCTTCATGCTACAGGGTATGATAGTGTGAGATATATTCTGCTACCTTCCCTTCTACAGGGAGTAAAACTGGTGTGAATATACTACTCTGCTACCTTCCTTCTGTAGTAAAACAAGCGAGTCTCTCTCTCTGCTACCTTCCCCTTCTGTAGTAAAACACAGCGAGTCTCTCCTCTGCTACCTTCCTTCTGTAGTAAAAACACGAGTCTCTCTACTCTGCTACCTTCCCTTCATAGTAAAACACAGTCTCTCTACTCTCTACCTTCCCTTCTGTAGTAAAACACAGCGAGTCTCTCTACTCTGCATTACACCAGTCTTTTGTTGTGGATCGTTGTATCCCAGTTTGCTGCAGCACTGGTGTCTGTCAGTGAAAACCCTCTTTCATTCTCTAATGATTTCAGCCTTGAATTTTTCATGACTTGAGCTGAGGAAGGGCTTTTTAGCCCAGCTCATTGATGTGTAAAGGCCTGATGGTAGGTTGATGTGGAGGTTTAGAGTTGATGTGGAGGTTTTAGAGTTGATGTGGAGGTTTAGAGTTGATGTGGAAGTTTAGAGTTGATGTGGAGGTTTACAGTTGATGTGGAGGTTTTTTAGAGGATTGATGTGGAGGTTTAGAGTTGATGTGGAGGTTTAGAGTTGATGTGGAGGTTTTACAGTTGATGTGGAGGTTTACAGTTGATGTGGAGTTTACAGTTGATGTGGAGGTTTACAGTTGATGTGGAGGTTTAGAGTTGATGTGGAGAGGTTTAGAGTTGATGTGGAGGTTTACAGTTGATGTGGAGGTTTTAGGGGTTGATGTGGAGGTTTAGAGTTGATGTGGAGGTTTAGAGTTGATGTGGAGGTTTAGAGTTGATGTGGAGGTTTAGAGTTGATGTGGAGTTTAGAGTTGATGTGGAGGTTTACAGTTGATGTGGAGGTTTAGAGTTGATGTGGAGGTTTAGAAGTTGATGTGAGTTTAGGTTGATGTGGAGGTTTAGAGTTGATGTGGAGGTTTGCAGTTTGATGTGGAGGTTTAGAGTTGATGTGGAAGTTTAGAGTTGATGTGGAAGTTTAGAGTTGATGTGGAGGTTTGCAGTTGATGTGGAGGTTTAGAGTTGATGTGGAAGTTTAGAGTTGATGTGGAGGTTTACAGTTGATGTGGAGGTTTTAGAGTTGATGTGGAGGTTTAGAGTTGATGTGGAGGTTTAGAGTTGATGTGGGTTTAGGTTGATGTGGAGGTTTAGAGTTGATGTGGAGGTTTAGAGTTGATGTGGGGTTTACAGTTGATTGGAGGTTTAGAGTTGATGTGGAAGTTTAGAGTTGATGTGGAGGTTTTAGAGTTGATGTGGAGGTTTGACAGTTTTTGATGTGGAGGTTTACAGTTGATGTGGAGGTTTACAGTTGATGTGGAGGTTTGGGAGTTTGATGTGGAGGTTTAGAGTTGATGTGGAGATTTAGTTTAGAGTTGATGTGGAGGTTTACAGTTTGATTGTGGAGGTTTAGATTGATGTTTACAGGAGTTTACAGTTGATGTGGAGGTTTAGAGTTGGCGTATCTTCTTGTCTCTCTCTGTGTACTGTACTGAATCCCTGATCAAGTGTGGTCCATTTTCTGTGTGTGTGTGTGTGTGTGTGTGTCATGAATCCATTAAAGGTCTAGTAGGTTCCAGTGGTTTGGCCATTTTCCTGTCAGATCTCTCCCTCTACATCTGATATAGTGAAACTGACATTCAGTAATCAGTATCTGGAGGGGCAGGCAGGGAGGGGGCAGGAAGGCCCTTTCTCGTCCATCCTTCTCTCCTCCCTCCTCCCTCCCTTCCTCGATCTATCTTTCTCTCTCTCCCTCCCTTCTCGATCCATCTTTCTCTCCTCCTTCCTCGATCCATCTTTCTCTCCCTCCTCCCTCCCTTCTCGATCCATCTTCTCTCCTCCCTGACTCCTCCCTCCCTTCCTCGATCCATCTTTCTCTCCCTCCTTCCTCGATTCATCCTTCTCTCCCTGCCTCCCTTCTTAGAACCATAATTCTCTCCCTCCCTCCTGCCTCCCTTCCTCGGTCCATCCTTCTCTCCCTAATCCTTTAGTATATCAGGTTAACTCACCAGAAGGGCTTATCTCAATGACACCCTCACTGCACTGTGGTGTCCCTGAGAGGATTACACACACACAAACACACACACACGCACACACTCCCTCCCTCAGAGAGCTCCATGGTGAGATCAGCTGAACTCAATGTTCTCGACCAGAAACAGAGCAACACAGCCTCTCTCTGCAGTCCAGTGCTTTAGCTTTTGCATTCGTGTCTTTGTTTTGGACTTGTCTACTCCAACAGAGGAAGTGTAGCCTCTGGCATGGTTTTACATCATCGCTGTCTCTTGGCTGTCTCTCTGGCTAGTGCTGCTCTAGTACAATACTAAACACTCAGACTGTAACACACTGTACAACCAGACCTTAATCAGTTTATTTGAAAGTGTTTCTCGACAGGGGAAAACATCTCATTTGAATTGTTTTAGTAATGAAGTGGTTTCCAGCAGTAGAGGAAAGATTCCACACTAAAGGAGACGTTTTACCCAGAAGAAGAAGAAGAGACCAGACAGACACTGTCGCAGTGTCGACTAACAATGTTTTAACTAAGCAAATAACACCTTAACGTCTCCACCTCGTCCGTCTGCTCCCACACTAAACACATCCTCACACAGCCCATGAGTTACTGACCCAGTTAACCTTAACTTTAACAGCTTTAATTGACCTCTCAGCACAAAGTGGAGTTTTATCTACTCACAGTTCATTTAACTTTAGAGCCTGACGTACACCATCTATGAGAGAGGGAGAGAGAGCGAGAGACGGAGAGAGAGAGAGAGACAGAGAGAGAGAGAGACAGATAAACAGAGAGAGACAGAGAGAGAGAGAGACAGATAAACAGAGACAGAGAGACAGAGAGAGAGAGAGTGTCCTTTAACCATTTGTACATTGTTAAAACACTGTATATATATAATATGACATTTGTAATGTCTTTATTGTTTTGAAACTTCTGTATGTGTAATGTTTACTGTTAATTTGTATTGTTTATTTCACTTTATATATTCACTTTATATATTATCTACCTCACTTGCTTTGGCAATGTTAACACATGTTTCCCATGCCAATAAAGCCCTTGAATTGAATTGAATTGAGAGAGAGAGAGAGAAATAGAGAGACAGACAGACAGACAGACAGACAGACAGACAGACAGACAGACAGACAGACAGACAGACAGACAGACAGACAGACAGACAGACAGACAGACAGACAGACAGAGAGAGAGATCAACTACCAGGGACTAGCTACACACAGTGAAGGACTGTCTCCTAGGACAGGGACTAGCTACACACAGTGAAGGACTGTCTCCTAGGACAGGGACTAGCTACACACAGTGAAGGACTGTCTCCTAGGACAGGGACTAGCTACACACAGTGAAGGACTGTCTCCTAGGACAGGGACTAGCTACACACAGTGAAGGACTGTCTCCTAGGACAGGGACTAGCTACACACAGTGAAGGACTGTCTCCTAGGACAGGGACTAGCTACACACAGTGAAGGACTGTCTCCTAGGACAGGGACTAGCTACACACAGTGAATGACTGTCTCCTAGGACAGGGACTAGCTACACACAGTGAAGGACTGTCTCCTAGGACAGGGACTAGCTACACACAGTGAAGGACTGTCTCCTAGGACAGGGACTAGCTAAACACAGTGAAGGACTGTCTCCTAGGACAGGAACTAGCTACACACAGTGAATGACTGTCTCCTAGGACAGGGACTAGCTACACACAGTGAATGACTGTCTCCTAGGACAGGGACTAGCTACACACAGTGAAGGACTATCTCCTAGGACAGGGACTGGCTACACACAGTGAAGGACTGTCTCCTAGGACAGGGACTAGCTACACACAATGAAGGACTGTCTCCTAGGACAGGGACTAGCTACACACAGTGAAGGACTGTCTCCTAGGACAGGGACTGGCTACACACAGTGAATGACTGTCTCCTAGGACAGGAACTAGCTACACACAGTGAATGACTGTCTCCTAGGACAGGGACTAGCTACACACAGTGAAGGACTGTCTCCTAGGACAGGGACTAGCTACACAGTGAAGGACTATCTCCTAGGACAGAGACTGGCTACACACAGTGAAGGACTGTCTCCTAGGACAGGGACTGGCTACACACAGTGAAGGACTGTCTCCTAGGACAGGGACTAGCTACACACAGTGAAGGACTGTCTCCTAGGACAGGGACTAGCTACACACAGTGAAGGACTCTCTTAGGACTGGGACTGGCTACACACAGTGAAGGACTGTCTCCTAGGACAGGGACTGGCTACACACAGTGAAGGACTGTCTCCTAGGACAGGGACTAGCTACACACAGTGAAGGACTGTCTCCTAGGACAGGGACTAGCTACACACAGTGAATGACTGTCTCCTAGGACAAGGACTAGCTACACACAGTGAAGGACTGTCTCCTAGGACAGGGACTAGCTACACACAGTGAAGGACTGTCTCCTAGGACAGGGACTAGCTACACACAGTGAAGGACTGTCTCCTAGGACAGGGACTAGCTACACACAGTGAAGGACTGTCTCCTAGGACAGGGACTAGCTACACACAGTGAAGGACTGTCTCCTAGGACAGGGACTAGCTACACACAGTGAAGGACTGTCTCCTAGGACAGGGACTAGCTACACACAGTGAAGGACTGTCTCCTAGGACAGGGACTAGCTACACACAGTGAAGGACTGTCTCCTAGGACAGGAACTAGCTACACACAGTGAATGACTGTCTCCTAGGACAGGGACTAGCTACACACAGTGAATGACTGTCTCCTAGGACAGGGACTAGCTACACACAGTGAAGGACTATCTCCTAGGACAGGGACTGGCTACACACAGTGAAGGACTGTCTCCTAGGACAGGGACTAGCTACACCCAATGAAGGACTGTCTCCTAGGACAGGGACTAGCTACACACAGTGAAGGACTGTCTCCTAGGACAGGGACTGGCTACACACAGTGAATGACTGTCTCCTAGGACAGGAACTAGCTACACACAGTGAATGACTGTCTCCTAGGACAGGGACTAGCTACACACAGTGAAGGACTGTCTCCTAGGACAGGGACTAGCTACACAGTGAAGGACTATCTCCTAGGACAGAGACTGGCTACACACAGTGAAGGACTGTCTCCTAGGACAGGGACTGGCTACACACAGTGAAGGACTGTCTCCTAGGACAGGGACTAGCTACACACAGTGAAGGACTGTCTCCTAGGACAGGGACTAGCTACACACAGTGAAGGACTCTCTTAGGACTGGGACTGGCTACACACAGTGAAGGACTGTCTCCTAGGACAGGGACTGGCTACACACAGTGAAGGACTGTCTCCTAGGACAGGGACTAGCTACACACAGTGAAGGACTGTCTCCTAGGACAGGGACTAGCTACACACAGTGAAGGACTGTCTCCAAGGACAGGAACTAGCTACACACAGTGAAGGACTGTCTCCTAGGACAGGGACTAGCTACACACAGTGAAGGACTGTCTCCTAGGACAGGGACTAGCTACACACAGTGAAGGACTGTCTCCTAGGACAGGGACTAGCTACACACAGTGAAGGACTGTCTCCTAGGACAGGGACTAGCTACACACAGTGAAGGACTGTCTCCTAGGACAGGGACTAGCTACACACAGTGAAGGACTGTCTCCTAGGACAGGGACTAGCTACACACAGTGAATGACTGTCTCCTAGGACAGGGACTAGCTACACACAGTGAAGGACTGTCTCCTAGGACAGGGACTAGCTACACACAATGAAGGACTGTCTCCTAGGACAGGGACTAGCTACACACAGTGAAGGACTGTCTCCTAGGACTGGGACTAGCTACACACAGTGAAGGACTCTCTTAGGACTGGGACTAGCTACACACAGTGAAGGACTGTCTCCTAGGACAGGGACTAGCTACACACAGTGAAGGACTGTCTCCTAGGACAGGGACTAGCTACACACAGTGAAGGACTCTCCTAGGACAGGGACTAGCTACACACAGTGAATGACTGTCTCCTGGGACAGGGACTAGCTACACACAGTGAAGGACTGTCTCCTAGGACAGGGACTGGCTACACACAGTGAAGGACGTCTCTTAGGACTGGGACTAGCTACACACAGTGAAGGACTGTCTCCTAGGACAGGGACTGGCTACACACAGTGAAGGACTGTCTCCTAGGACAGGGACTAGCTACACACAGTGAAGGACTGTCTCCTAGGACAGGAACTAGCTACACACAGTGAATGACTGTCTCCTAGGACAGGGACTAGCTACACACAGTGAATGACTGTCTCCTAGGACAGGGACTAGCTACACACAGTGAAGGACTATCTCCTAGGACAGGGACTGGCTACACACAGTGAAGGACTGTCTCCTAGGACAGGGACTAGCTACACACAGTGAAGGACTGTCTCCTAGGACAGGGACTGGCTACACACAGTGAATGACTGTCTCCTAGGACAGGAACTAGCTACACACAGTGAATGACTGTCTCCTAGGACAGGGACTAGCTACACACAGTGAAGGACTGTCTCCTAGGACAGGGACTAGCTAGCACAGTGAAGGACTGTCTCCTAGGACAGAGACTGGCTACACACAGTGAAGGACTGTCTCCTAGGACAGGGACTGGCTACACACAGTGAAGGACTGTCTCCTAGGACAGGGACTAGCTACACACAGTGAAGGACTGTCTCCTAGGACAGGGACTAGCTACACACAGTGAAGGACTCTCTAGGACTGGGACTGGCTACACACAGTGAAGGACTGTCTCCTAGGACAGGGACTAGCTACACACAGTGAAGGACTGTCTCCTAGGACAGGGACTAGCTACACACAGTGAAGGACTGTCTCCTAGGACAGGGACTAGCTACACACAGTGAAGGACTGTCTCCTAGGACAGGGACTCAGCTACACACAGAAGGACCGTCTCCTAGACAGGGACTAGCTACACACAGTGAAGGACTGTCTCCTAGACAGGGACTAGCTACACACAGTGAAGGACTACACACAGTCTCCCTAGGACAGGGACTAGCTACACACAGTGAATGACTGTCTTCAGGACAGGGACTAGCTACACACAGTGAAGGACTGTCTCCCTAGGACAGGGACTAGCTACACATGAAGGACTGTCTCCTAGGACAGGGACTAGCTGGCATAACACAGTGAAGGACTGTCTCCTAGGACAGGGACTAAGGCACACAGTGAAGGACTGTCTCCTAGGACAGGGACTACACAGTGAATGACTGTCTCCTAGGACAGGGACTAGCTACACACAGTGAAGGACTGTTCCCTAGGACAGGACTAGCTACACACAGTGAAGGACTGTCTCCTAGGACAGGGACTAGCTACACACAGTGAAGGACTGTCTCCTAGGACAGGGACTAGCTACACACAGTGAAGGACTATCTCCTAGGACAGGGACTGGCTACACACAGTGAAGGACTGTCTCTTAGGACAGGGACTAGCTACACACAATGAAGGACTGTCTCCTAGGACAGGGACTAGCTACACAGTGAAGGACTGTCTCCTAGGACAGGGACTGGCTACACACAGTGAATGACTGTCTCCTAGGACAGGAACTAGCTACACACAGTGAATGACTGTCTCCTAGGACAGGGACTAGCTACACACAGTGAAGGACTGTCTCCTAGGACAGGCACTAGCTACACAGTGAAGGACTATCTCCTAGGACAGAGACTGGCTACACACAGTGAAGGACTGTCTCCTAGGACAGGGACTGGCTACACACAGTGAAGGACTGTCTCCTAGGACAGGGACTAGCTACACACAGTGAAGGACTGTCTCCTAGGACAGGAACTAGCTACACACAGTGAATGACTGTCTCCTAGGACAGGGACTAGCTACACACAGTGAATGACTGTCTCCTAGGACAGGGACTAGCTACACACAGTGAAGGACTATCTCCTAGGACAGGGACTGGCTACACACAGTGAAGGACTGTCTCCTAGGACAGGGACTAGCTACACACAATGAAGGACTGTCTCCTAGGACAGGGACTAGCTACACACAGTGAAGGACTGTCTCCTAGGACAGGGACTGGCTACACACAGTGAATGACTGTCTCCTAGGACAGGAACTAGCTACACACAGTGAATGACTGTCTCCTAGGACAGGGACTAGCTACACACAGTGAAGGACTGTCTCCTAGGACAGGGACTAGCTACACACAGTGAAGGACTGTCTCCTAGGACAGGGACTAGCTACACACAGTGAAGGACTGTCTCCTAGGACAGGAACTAGCTACACACAGTGAAGGACTGTCTCCTAGGACAGGGACTAGCTACACACAGTGAAGGACTGTCTCCTAGGACAGGGACTAGCTACACACAGTGAAGGACTGTCTCCTAGGACAGGGACTAGCTACACACAGTGAAGGACTGTCTCCTAGGACAGGGACTAGCTACACACAGTGAAGGACTGTCTCCTAGGACAGGGACTAGCTACACACAGTGAAGGACTGTCTCCTAGGACAGGGACTAGCTACACACAGTGAAGGACTGTCTCCTAGGACAGGGACTAGCTACACACAGTGAAGGGACTGTCTCCTAGGACAGGGACTAGCTACACACAGTGAAGGACTGTCTCCTAGGACAGGGACTAGCTACACACAGTGAATGACTGTCTCCTAGGACAGGGACTAGCTACACACAGTGAAGGACTGTCTCCTAGGACAGGGACTAGCTACACACAGTGAAGGACTGTCTCCTAGGACAGGGACTAGCTACACACAGTGAAGGACTGTCTCCTAGGACAGGGACTAGCTACACACAGTGAAGGACTGTCTCCTAGGACAGGGACTAGCTACACACAGAAGGACTGTCTCCTAGGACAGGGACTAGGCTACACACAGGAAGGGACTGTCTCCTAGACAGGACTAGCTACACACAGTGAAGGACTGTCTCCTAGGACAGGGACTGGCTACACACAGTGAAGGACTGTCTCCTAGGACAGGGACTAGCTACACACAGTGAAGGACTGTCTCCTAGGACAGGGACTAGCTACACACAGTGAAAGGACTGTCTCCTAGGACAGGGACTAGCTACACACAGTGAAGGACATCTCCTAGGACAGGGACTGGCTACACACAGTGAAGGACTGTCTCAGACAGGGACTAGCTACACACAACGAAGGACTGTCTCCTAGGACAGGGACTAGCTACACACAGTGAAGGACTGTCTCCTAGGACAGGGACTGGCTACACACAGTGAATGACTGTCTCCTAGGACAGGAACTGGCTACACACAGTGAATGACTGTCTCCAGGACAGGGACTAGCTACACACAGGAAGGACTGTCTCCAGACAGGCACTAGCTACACAGTGAAGGTTTATCTCCTAGGACAGAGACTGGCTACACACAGTGAAGGACTGTCTCCTAGGACAGGGACTGGCTACAGTGAAGGACTGTCTCCTAGGACAGGGACTAGCTACACACAGTGAAGGACTGTCTCCTAGGACAGGAACTAGCTACACACAGTGAATGACTGTCTCCTAGGACAGGGACTAGCTACACACAGTGAATGACTGTCTCCTAGGACAGGGACTAGCTACACACAGTGAAGGACTATCTAGGACAGGGACTAGGACTACACACAGTGAAGGATCTGTCTCCTAGGACAGGGACTAGCTACACACAATGAAGGACTGTCTCCTAGGACAGGACTAGTTACACACACAGTGAAGGACTGTCTCCCAGGACAGGGAGGACAGTGAATGACTGGGGGACTAGCTACACACAGTGAATGACTGTCTCCTAGGACAGGAACTAGCTACACACAGTGAATGACTGTCTCCTAGGACAGGAGCTACACAGGGACTATCTCCTAGGACAGAGACTGGCTGGCACACAGTGAAGGACTGTCTCTCTAGGACAGGGACTAGCTACACACAGTGAAGGACTGTCTCTCTAGGACAGGGGGACACAGTGAAGGACTGTCTCCCTAGCACACAGTGAAAGGACTGTCTCCTAGGACAGGAACTAGCTACACACAGTGAAGGACTAGACAGGTCTCAGTGAAGGACCTCCTAGGACAGGGACTAGCTACACACAGTGAAGGACTGTCTCCTAGGACAGGGACTAGCTACACACAGTGAAGGACTGTCTCCCTAGACAGGGACTAGCTACACACAGTGAAGGACTGTCTCCTGGACAGGACTACAGCTACACACAGTGAATGACTGTCTCCTAGGACAGGGACTAGCTACACACAGGAAGGACTGTCTCCTAGGACAGGGACTAGCACACACAGTGAAGGACTGTCTCCTAGGACAGGGACTAGCTACACACAGTGAAGGACTGTCTCCTAGGACAGGGACTAGCTACACACAGTGAAGGACTGTCTCCTAGGACAGGGACTAGCTACACACAGTGAATGACTGTCTCCTAGGACAGGACTAGCTACACACAGTGAAGGACTGTCTCCTAGGACAGGGACTAGCTACACACAGTGAAGGACTGTCTCCTAGGACAGGGACTAGCTACACACATGAAGGACTGTCTCCTAGGACAGGGACTAGCTACACACAGTGAAGGACTGTCTCCTAGGACAGGGACTAGCTACACACAGTGAAGGACTGCCCCTAGGACAGGGACTAGCTACACACAGTGAAGGACTGTCTCCTAGGACAGGGACTAGCTACACACAGTGAAGGACTGTCTCCTAGGACAGGGACTAGCTACACACAGTGAAGGACTGTCTCCTAGGACAGGGACTAGCTACACACAGTGAAGGACTGTCTCCTAGGACAGGGACTAGCTACACACAGTGAAGGACTGTCTCCTAGGACAGGGACTAGCTACACACAGTGAAGGACTATCTCCTAGGACAGGGACTGGCTACACACAGTGAAGGACTGTCTCCTAGGACAGGGAGCTACACACAATGAAGGACTGTCTCCTAGGACAGGGACTAGCTACACAGTGAAGGACTGTCTCCTAGGACAGGGACTGGCTACACACAGTGAATGACTGTCCCTAGGACAGGAACTAGCTACACACAGTGAATGACTGTCTCCTAGGACAGGGACTAGCTACACACAGTGAAGGACTGTCTCCTAGACAGGGACTAGCTACACAGTGAAGGGACTATCTCCTGGGACAGAGACTGGCTACACACAGTGAAGGACTGTCTCCTAGGACAGGGACTAGCTACACACAGTGAAGGACTGTCTCCTAGGACAGGGACTAGCTACACACAGTGAAGGACTGTCAGGACTGGGACTGGCTACACACAGTGAATGACTGTCTCCTAGGACAGGGACTGGCTACACACAGTGAATGACTGTCTCTAGGACAGGGACTAGCACACACAGTGAAGGACTATCTCCTAGGACAGGGACTAGCTACACACAGTGAAGGACTGTCTCCTAGGACAGGGACCTTCGCCACACACAATGAAGGACTGTCTCCTAGGACAGGGACTAATACACACAGTGAAGGGGACTGTCTCCTAGGACAGGGACTGGCTACACACAGTGAATGACTGTCTCCTAGGACAGGAACTAGCTACACAGTGAATGACTGTTCCTAGGGACAGGGACTAGCTACACACAGTGAAGGACTGTCTCCTAGGACAGGGACTAGCTACACAGTGAAGGACTATCTCCAGGACAGGAACTGGCTACACACAGTGAATGACTGTCTCCTAGGACAGGGACTAGCTACACACAGTGAAGGACTGTCTCCTAGGACAGGGACTAGCTACACACAGGAAGGACTGTCTCCTAGGACAGGGGACTAGCTACACACAGTGAAGGACTGTCTCCTAGGACAGGAACTAGCTACACACAGTGAAGGACTGTCTCCTAGGACAGGGACTAGCTACACACAGTGAAGGACTGTCTCCTAGGACAGGGACTAGCTACACAGTGAGAGGACTGTCTCCTAGGACAGGGACTAGCTACACACAGTGAAGGACTGTCTCCTAGGACAGGACTAAGCTACACAATGAAGGACTGTCTCCTAGGACAGGGACTAGCTACACACAGTGAATGACTGTCTCCTAGGACAGGGACTAGCTACACACAGTGAAGGACTGTCCTCCTGGGACAGGGACTAGCTGAAGGACTGTCTCCACAATAGCACATATGAAGGACTGTCTCCTAGGACAGGGACTAGCTACACACAGTGAAGGACTGTCTCCTAGGACAGGGACTGGCTACACACAGTGAAGGACTGTCTCTAGGACAGGGACTAGCTACACACAGTGAGGACTGTCTCCTAGGACAGGGACTGGCTACACACAGTGAAGGACTGTCTCCTAGGACAGGGACTAGCTACAACAGAAGGACTGTCTCTAGGACAGGGACTAGCTACACACAGATGAAGGACTGTCTCCAAGGACAGGGACTAGCTACACACAGTGAAGGACTGTCTCCTAGGACAGGGACTAGCTACACACAGTGAAGGACTTGTCTCCTAGGACATGGACTCATTACACACAGTGAAGGACTGTCTCTAGGACAGGGACTAGCTACACACAGTGAATGACTGTCTCTAGGACAGGGACTAGCTACACAGTGAAGGACTGTCTCCTAGGACAGGGACTAGCTACACACAGTGAAGGACTGTCTCCTAGGACAGGGACTAGCTACACACAGTGAATGACTGTCTCCTAGGACAGGGACTAGCTACACACAGTGAAGGACTATCTCCTAGGACAGGGACTGGCTACACACAGTGAAGGACTGTCTCCTAGGACAGGACTAGCTACACACAATGAAGGACTGTCTCCTAGGACAGGGACTAGCTACACACAGTGAAGGACTGTCTCCTAGGACAGGGACTGGCTACACAGTGAATGACTGTCTCCTAGGACAGGAACTAGCTACACACAGTGAATGACTGTCTCCTAGGACAGGGACTAGCTACACACAGTGAAGGACTGTCTCCTAGGACAGGGACTAGCTACAGTGAAGGACTATCTCCTAGGACAGAGACTGGCTACACACAGTGAAGGACTGTCTCCTAGGACAGGGACTAGCTACACACAGTGAAGGACTGTCTCCTAGGACAGGGACTAGCTACACACAGTGAAGGACTCTCTTAGGACTGGGACTGGCTACACACAGTGAAGGACTGTCTCCTAGGACAGGGACTGGCTACACACAGTGAAGGACTGTCTCCTAGGACAGGGACTAGCTACAAACAGTGAAGGACTGTCTCCTAGGACAGGGACTAGCTACACACAGTGAAGGACTGTCTCCTAGGACCAGGGACTAGCTACACACAGTGAAGGACTGTCTCCTAGGACAGGGACTAGCTACACACAGTGAAGGACTGTCTCCTAGGACAGGGACTAGCTACACACAGTGAAGGACTGTCTCCTAGGACAGGGACTAGCTACACACAGTGAAGGACTGTCTCCTAGGACAGGGACTAGCTACACACAGTGAAGGACTGTCTCCTAGGACAGGGACTAGCTACACACAGTGAAGGACTGTCTCCTAGGACAGGAACTAGCTACACACAGTGAATGACTGTCTCCTAGGACAGGGACTAGCTACACACAGTGAAGGACTGTCTCCTAGGACAGGGGACAGTGAAGGACTGTCTCCCAGGACAGGGACTACTACACACAGTGAAGGACTGTCTCCTAGGACAGGAACTAGCTACACACAGTGAATGACTGTCTCCTAGGACAGGGACTAGAAGAATGACTGTCTCCTAGGACAGGACTAGCTACACACAGTGAAGGACTCTCCTAGGACAGGGACTGGCTACACACAGTGAAGGACTGTCTCCTAGGACAGGGACTAGCTACACACAGTGAAGGACTGTCTCCTAGGACAGGGACTAGCTATACACAGTGAAGGACTGTCTCCTAGGACAGGGACTGGCTACACACAGTGAATGACTCTCCTAGGACAGGGACTAGCTACACACAGTGAAGGACTGTCTCCTAGGACAGGGACTAGCTGAAGGACTGTCTCCTAGGACAGGGACAGCTACACACAGAAGGACTGTCTCCTAGGACAGGGACTAGCTACACACAGTGAAGGACTCTCTTAGGACTGGGACTGGCTACACACAGTGAAGGACTGTCTCCTAGGACAGGGACTGGCTACACACAGTGAAGGACTGTCTCCTAGGACAGGGACTAGCTACAAACAGTGAAGGACTGTCTCCTAGGACAGGGACTAGCTACACACAGTGAAGGACTGTCTCCTAGGACAGGAACCAGCTACACACAGTGAAGGACTGTCTCCTAGGACAGGGACTAGCTACACACAGTGAAGGACTGTCTCTAGGACTGGACTAGCTACACACAGTGAAGGACTGTCTCCTAGGACAGGGACTAGCTACACACAGTGAATGACTGTCTCCTAGGACAGGGACTAGCTACACACAGTGAAGGACTGTCTCCTAGGACAGGGACTAGCTACACACAGTGAAGGACTGTCTCCTAGGACAGGGACTAGCTACACACAGTGAATGACTGTCTCCTAGGACAGGGACTAGCTACACACAGTGAAGGACTGTCTCCTAGGACAGGGACTAGCTACACACAGTGAAGGACTGTCTCCTAGGACAGGGACTAGCTACACACAGTGAAGGACTGTCTCCTAGGACAGGGACTGGCTACACACAGTGAATGACTGTCTCCTAGGACAGGGACTAGCTACACACAGTGAAGGACTATCTCCTAGGACAGGGACTGGCTACACACAGTGAAGGACTGTCTCCTAGGACAGGGACTAGCTACACACAATGAAGGACTGTCTCCTCCAGTGAATGACTGTCTCCTAGGACAGGGACTAGCTACACACAGTGAAGGACTGTCTCCTAGGACAGGGACTAGCTACACAGTGAAGGACTGTCTCCTAGGACAGAGACTGGCTACACACAGTGAAGGACTGTCTCCTAGGACAGGGACTGGCTACACACAGTGAAGGACTGTCTCCTAGGACAGGGACTAGCTACACACAGTGAAGGACTGTCTCCTAGGACAGGGACTAGCTACACACAGTGAAGGACTCTCTTAGGACTGGGACTGGCTCACAGTGAAGGACTGTCTCCTAGGACAGGGACTAGCTACACACAGTGAAGGACTGTCTCCTAGGACAGGGACTAGCTACACAGTGAAGGACTGTCTCCTAGGACAGGGACTAGCTACACACAGTGAAGGACTGTCTCCAAGGACAGGAACTAGCTACACACAGTGAAGGACTGTCTCCTAGGACAGGGACCAGCTACACACAGTGAAGGACTGTCTCCTAGGACAGGGACTAGCTACACACAGTGAAGGACTGTCTCCTAGGACAGGGACTAGCTACACACAGTGAAGGACTGTCTCCTAGGACAGGGACTAGCTACACACAGTGAAGGACTGTCTCCTAGGACAGGGACTAGCTACACACAGTGAAGGACTGTCTCCTAGGACAGGGACTAGCTACACACAGTGAAGGACTGTCTCCTAGGACAGGGACTAGCTACACACAGTGAAGGACTGTCTCCTAGGACAGGGACTAGCTACACACAGTGAAGGACTGTCTCCTAGGACTGGGACTAGCTACACACAGTGAAGGACTGTCTCCTAGGACAGGGACTGGCTACACACAGTGAAGGACTGTCTAGGACAGGGACTAGCTACACACAGTGAAGGACTGTCTCCTAGGACAGGGACTGGCTACACACAGTGAAGGACTGTCTCCTAGGACAGGGACTAGCTACACACAGTGAAGGACTGTCTACACACAGTGAATGACTGTCTCCTGGGACAGGGACTAGCTACACACAGTGAAGGACTGTCTCCTAGGACAGGGACTGGCTACACACAGTGAAGGACTCTCTTAGGACTGGGACTAGCTACACACAGTGAAGGACTGTCTCCTAGGACAGGGACTGGCTACACACAGTGAAGGACTGTCTCCTAGGACAGGGACTAGCTACACACAGTGAAGGACTGTCTCCTAGGACAGGGACTAGCTACACACAGTGAAGGACTCTCCTAGACAGGGACTAGCACACAGTGAATGACTGTCTCCTAGGACAGGGGACACAGTGAAGGACTGTCTCCTAGGACAGGGACTGGCTACACACATGAAGGACTGTCTCCTAGGACTGGGACTAGCTACACACAGTGAAGGACTGTCTCCTAGGACAGGGACTAGCTACACACAGTGAAGGACTGTCTCCTAGGACAGGGACTAGCTACACACAGTGAAGGTGAGACAGGGACTGTACACACAGTGAAGGACTGTCTCCTAGGACAGGAACTAGCTACACACAGTGAATGACTGTCTCCTAGGACAGGGACTAGCTACACACAGTGAATGACTGTCTCCAGGACAGGGAGCTACACACAGTGAAGGACTATCTCCTAGGACAGGGACTGGCTACACACAGTGAAGGACTGTCTCCTAGGACAGGGACTAGCTACACACAATGAAGGACTGTCTCCTAGGACAGGGACTAGCTACACACAGTGAAGGACTGTCTCCTAGGACAGGGACTGGCTTACACAGTGAATGACTGTCTCCTAGGACAGGAACTAGCTACACACAGTGAATGACTGTCTCCTAGGACAGGGACTAGCTACACACAGTGAAGGACTGTCTCCAGGCCAGGACTAGACAGTGGGACTAGGACAGAGACTGGCTACACACAGTGAAGGACTGTCTCCAGGACAGGGACTGGCTACACACAGTGAAGGACTGTCTCCTAGGACAGGGACTAGCTACACACAGTGAAGGACTAGGACAGGGACTAGCTACACACAGTGAAGGACTCTCTTTAGGACTGGGACTGGCTACACACAGTGAAGGACTGTCTCCTAGACAGGGACTGGCTACACACAGTGAAGGACTGTCTCCTAGGACAGGGACTAGCTACACACAGTGAAGGACTGTCTCCTAGGACAGGGACTAGCTACACACAGTGAAGGACTGTCTCCTAGGACAGGAACTAGCTACACACAGTGAAGGACTGTCTCCAGGACAGGGACTAGCTACACACAGTGAAGGACTGTCTCCTAGGACAGGGACTAGCTGGCACACAGTGAAGGACTGTCTCCTAGGACAGGGACTAGCCACACAGTGAAGGACTGTCTCCTAGGACAGGACTCAGCTACACACAGTGAATGACTGTTTCTAGGGACAGGGACTAGCTACACACAGTGAAGGACTGTCTCCAGGACAGGGACTAGCTACACACAATGAAGGACTGTCTCCAGACAGGGACTAGCTACACACAGTGAAGGACTGTCTCCTAGGACAGGGACTGGCTACACACAGTGAAGGACTCTCTCTAGGACTGGGACTAGCTACACACAGTGAAGGACTGTCTCCTAGGACAGGGACTGGCTACACACAGTGAAGGACTGTCTCCTAGGACAGGGACTAGCTACACACAGTGAAGAAGGACTGCCAGGGACAGGACTAGCTACACACAGGAAGGGACTCTCCTAGGACAGGACTAGCTACACACAGTGAATGACTGTCTCCTGGGACAGGACTAGCTAAGCACACAGTGAAGGACTGTTCTAGGACAGGGACTGGCTACACACAGTGAAGGACTCTCTAGGACTGGGACTAGCTACACACAGTGAAGGACTGTCTCCTAGGACAGGGACTGGCTACACACAGTGAAGGACTGTCTCCTAGGACAGGGACTAGCTACACACAGTGAAGGACTGTCTCCTAGGACAGGAACTAGCTACACACAGTGAATGACTGTCTCCTAGGACAGGGACTAGCTACACACAGTGAATGACTGTCTCCTAGGACAGGGACTAGCTACACACAGTGAAGGACTATCTCCTAGGACAGGGACTGGCTACACACAGTGAAGGACTGTCTCCTAGGACAGGGACTAGCTACACACAATGAAGGACTGTCTCCTAGGACAGGGACTAGCTACACACAGTGAAGGACTGTCTCCTAGGACAGGGACTGGCTACACACAGTGAATGACTGTCTCCTAGGACAGGAACTAGCTACACACAGTGAATGACTGTCTCCTAGGACAGGGACTAGCTACACACAGTGAAGGACTGTCTCCTAGGACAGGGACTAGCTACACAGTGAAGGACTATCTCCTAGGACAGAGACTGGCTACACACAGTGAAGGACTGTCTCCTAGGACAGGGACTAGCTACACACAGTGAAGGACTGTCTCCTAGGACAGGGACTAGCTACACACAGTGAAGGACTCTCTTAGGACTGGGACTGGCTACACACAGTGAAGGACTGTCTCCTAGGACAGGGACTGGCTACACACAGTGAAGGACTGTCTCCTAGGACAGGGACTAGCTACACACAGTGAAGGACTGTCTCCTAGGACAGGGACTAGCTACACACAGTGAAGGACTGTCTCCTAGGACAGGAACTAGCTACACACAGTGAAGGACTGTCTCCTAGGACAGGGACTAGCTACACACAGTGAAGGACTGTCTCCTAGGACAGGGACTAGCTACACACAGTGAAGGACTGTCTCCTAGGACAGGGACTAGCTACACACAGTGAAGGACTGTCTCCTAGGACAGGGACTAGCTACACACAGTGAATGACTGTCTCCTAGGACAGGGACTAGCTACACACAGTGAAGGACTGTCTCCTAGGACAGGGACTAGCTACACACAATGAAGGACTGTCTCCTAGGACAGGGACTAGCTACACACAGTGAAGGACTGTCTCCTAGGACAGGGACTGGCTACACACAGTGAAGGACTCTCTTAGGACTGGGACTAGCTACACACAGTGAAGGACTGTCTCCTAGGACAGGGACTGGCTACACACAGTGAAGGACTGTCTCCTAGGACAGGGACTAGCTACACACAGTGAAGGACTGTCTCCTAGGACAGGGACTAGCTACACACAGTGAAGGACTATCTCCTAGGACAGGGACTGGCTACACACAGTGAAGGACTGTCTCCTAGGACAGGGACTGGCTACACACAGTGAAGGACTGTCTCCTAGGACAGGGACTAGCTACACACAATGAAGGACTCTCCTAGGACAGGGACTAGCTACACACAGTGAAGGACTGTCTCCTAGGACAGGGACTGGCTACACACAGTGAAGGACTGTCTCCTAGGACAGGGACTAGCTACACACAGTGAATGACTGTCTCCTAGGACAGGGACTAGCTACACACAGTGAAGGACTGTCTCCTAGGACAGGGACTAGCTACACACAGTGAAGGACTATCTCCTAGGACAGGGACTGGCTACACACAGTGAAGCACTGTCTCCTAGAACAGGGACTGGCTACACACAGTGAAGGACTGTCTCCTAGGACAGGGACTAGCTACACACAGTGAAGTACTGTCTCCTAGGACAGGGACTAGCTACACACAGTGAAGGACTCTCTTAGGACTGGGACTGGCTACACACAGTGAAGGACTGTCTCCTAGGACAGGGACTGGCTACACACAGTGAAGGACTGTCTCCTAGGACAGGGACTAGCTACACACAGTGAAGGACTGTCTCCTAGGACAGGGACTAGCTACACACAGTGAAGGACTGTCTCCTAGGACAGGAACTAGCTACACACAGTGAAGGACTGTCTCCTAGGACAGGGACTAGCTACACACAGTGAAGGACTGTCTCCTAGGACAGGGACTAGCTACACACAGTGAAGGACTGTCTCCTAGGACAGGGACTAGCTACACACAGTGAAGGACTGTCTCCTAGGACAGGGATGAGCTACACACAGTGAAGGACTGTCTCCTAGGATAGGCTTGTTTGGTAGGCTGTTAATACAACCCTGAGGCCTAGTTCCCTTCCAGCACATGAACATTTTCATGTCCCTCCCCTCAGGTGGACAGCGATAAGCCAGATGAGACCAGGCTGATAGAGATTGACGAATCACAGCGCAGCGAGCACACAGTCTTCATCACACCCCCTGAACTACCCCACCTGCCTGATGGAGAGGAGCACCCACTCTGCTACAGGTGCTGAACCCACTGTGTGTGTGTCTGTGTGTGTGTCTCTATGTGT
>NW_027038931.1:0-12500 GCF_034236695.1 Oncorhynchus nerka
AGTTACATAACCCTGTCATCCTGATAGTTACATAACCCTGTCATCCTGATAGTTACATAACCCTGTCATCCTGATAGTGATGTAACCCTGTCATCCTGATAGTTACATAACCCTGTCATCCTGATAGAGATGTAACCCTGTCATCCTGTCATAGAGATGTAACCCTGTCATTACCTTAAACAATTCTATGAAGACATTACCTTATACTACAGTATGAAGACATTACCTGTTACTACAGTATATAATGAAGATATTACCTTATACTACAGTATGAAGACATGACCTTATACTACTGTATGAAGACATTACCTTATACTACAGTATGAAGACATTACCTGTTACTACAGTATATAATGAAGATATTACCTTATACTACAGTATGAAGACATGACCTTATACTACTGTATGAATATATTACCTTATACTACAGTATGAAGACATTACCTTATATTACAGTATGAAGATATTACCTTATATTACAGTATATTTTGAAGAATTTACCTTATACTACAGTATGAAGACATTAGTATGAAGACATTACCTTATATTACAGTATATAATGAAGACATTACCTTATACTACAGTATGAAGATATTACCTTATATTACAGTATGAAGATATTACCTTATAATACAGTATGAAGATATTACCTTATACTACAGTATGAAGACATTAGTATGAAGACATTACCTTATACTACAGTATATAATGAAGACATTACCTAATACTACAGTATGAAGACATTACCTTATACTACAGTATGAAGACATTACCTTATACTACAGTATGTAGACATTACATTATACTACAGTATGAAGACATTACCTTATACTACAGTATGAAGACATTACCTTATACTACAGTATGAAGATATTTGTATGAAGACATTACCTTATACTATTGTATGAAGACATTACCTTATACTACAGTATGAAGACATTAGTATGAAGATATTACCTTATACTACAGTGTGAAGATATTAGTATGAAGACATTACATTATACTACAGTATATAATGAAGACATTACCTTATACTACAGTGTGAAGATATTTGCATGAAGATATTACCTTATACTATTGTATGAAGACATTACCTTATACTATTGTATGAAGACATTACCTTAAACTACAGTATGAAGACATTAGTATGAAGACATTACCTTCTACTACAGTATGAAGACATTAGTATGAAGTCATTACCTTATACTACAGTATGAAGACATTACCTTATACTACAGTATGAAGACATTACCTTATACTACAGTATGAAGACATTAGTATGAAGACATTACCTTATACAACAGTATGAAGATATTTGTATGAAGACATTACCTTATACTACAGTGTGAAGATGTTTGTATGAAGATATTACCTTATACTATTGTATGAAGACATTACCTTATACTACAGTATGAAGACATTACCTTATACTACAGTATGAAGACATTACCTTATACTACGGTATGAAGACATTACCTTATATTACAGTATGAAGACATAACCTTATACTCCAGTATGAAGACATTACCTTATACTCCAGTATGAAGACATTACCTTATACTCCAGTATGAAGACATTACCTTATACTCCAGTATGAAGACATAACCTTATACTACAGTATGAAGACATTACCTTATACTCCAGTATGAAGACATAACCTTATACTACAGTATGAAGACATTACCTTATACTCCAGTATGAAGATATTAACTTATACTACAGTATGAAGACATTACCTTATACTCCAGTATGAAGACATTACCTTATACTCCAGTATGAAGACATAACCTTATACTACAGTATGAAGACATTACCTTATACTCCAGTATGAAGACATTACCTTATACTCCAGTATGAAGACATTACCTTATACTCCAGTATGAAGATATTAACTTATACTCCAGTATGAAGACATTACCTTATACTCCAGTATGAAGACATAACCTTATACTACAGTATGAAGACATTACCTTATACTCCAGTATGAAGACATAACTTTATACTACAGTATGAAGACATTACCTTATACTCCAGTATGAAGACATTACCTTATACTCCAGTATGAAGACATAACCTTATACTACAGTATGAAGACATTACCTTATACTCCAGTATGAAGACATTACCTTATACTCCAGTATGAAGACATTACCTTATACTCCAGTATGAAGATATTAACTTATACTACAGTATGAAGACATTACCTTATACTACAGTATGAAGACATTACCTTATACTACAGTATGAATATATTACCTGTTACTACATTATGAAGACATTAGTATGAAGACATTACCTTATACTACTGTATGAATATATTAACCATAACCTATAGACTACATTATTCATTACCATAACATATAGACTACATTATTAATTACCATAACCTATAGACTACATTATTCATTACCATAACCTATATACTTCATCGTTAATTACCATAACCTATAGACTCCATTATTCATTACCATAACCTATAGACTCCATTATTCATCACCATAACCTATAGACTCCATTGTTCATTACCATAACCTATAGACTTCATTAATCATCACCATAACCTGTAGACTCCATTATTCATTACCATAACCTATAGACTCCATTATACATTACCATAACCTGTAGTCTACAGTGTTCATTACCATAACTTATAGACTCGGTTATCACCATAACCTGTAGACTCCATTATTCATTACCATAACCTGTAGACTCCATTTTTAATTACCATAACCCATAGACTCCATTATTCATCACCATAACCTGTAGACTCCATTATTCATTACCATAACCTGTAGTCTACATTGTTCATTACCGTAACCTATAGACTACATTATTAATTACCATAACCTGTAGACTCCATTTTTAATTACCATAACCCATAGACTCCATTATTCATCACCATAACCTGTAGACTCCATTATTACTTATGATAACCTATAGACTCCATTATTCATCACCATAACCTGTAGACTCCATAACCTATAGACTCCATTATTAATTAACATAACACGTAGACTCCATTATTAATTACCATAACCTGTAGACTCCATTATCAATTACCATAACCCATAGACTGCATTATTCATCACCATAACCTCTAGACTCCATTATTAATTGCCATAACCTATAGACTCCATTATTCATCACCATAACCTGTAGACTCCATTATTAATTACCATAACCTGTAGACTCCATTATTAATTACCATAACCCATAGACTCCATTATTCATCACCATAACCTATAGATGTATTCCTAACTGCCTCCCCTTTGTTTTTTAATGAATAGACTAATTACAGTAAATTGAAACAGTTTTGTCTGCTCTTTTCTGTATTCGTCAATGTGCCTCAATGGAAAAACGATGACCTCATACGACACATTGATCAGATCATAAGGTCTTTTTTTTTACCCAATCAGCCTCCTCCCTTCAGTCGATCCAAGGTTTGTTGGATAAGCCGACACTTTCTTTGTGACAGGAAGGTCGATTAAATCACGTTTGTTTTGTTAAATGTTTGTTAAATGTTTTGTTAAATGTTTCCAGTTGATTGTTATTTTACACGTCTACAATCTACAAGAAGAAGAAGAAGACGCAGGTGTATCAGAACCAACCAATAAACCCTGTATTATCAACACACACACACACACACACACACACACACACACACACACACACACACACACACACACACACACACACGGTTAGAGTGTTCGGCCAGTAACCGAAAGGTTGCTAGTTCGAATACCTGAGCCGACAAGGTGAAACATCTGTCGAAGTGCCCTTGAGCAAGGCTCTTAACCCTAATTGCTCCGGAGTTGCCAATGGTAAATGGGGACCCTGGCCGTGACCCTGGCCAGTCTACAGCAGCCCGCCAGTCTACAGCAGAAGAACCATGTCCATATGAATCAAGAACCATGTCCATATGAATCAAGAACCATGTCCATTTTAACCATGTCCTGTATGGATGAAGAACCATGTCCATATGAATCAAGAACCATGTCCATAAGAATCAAGAACCATGTCCATATGAATCAAGAACCATGTCCATATGAATCAAGAACCATGTCCATAAGAATCAAGAACCATGTCCATATGAATCAAGAACCATGTCCATTTTAACCATGTCCTGTATGAATGAAGAACCATGTCCGTATGAATGAAGAACCATGTCCATATGAATCAAGAACCATGTCCATTTTAACCATGTCCGTATGAATGAAGAACCATATCTATATGAATCAAGATCCGTATCTATATGAATAAAGAACCATGTCCATAAGAATCAAGAACCATGTCCATATGAATCAAGAACCATGTCCATATGAATCAAGAACCATGTCCATTTTAACCATGTCCTGTATGGATGAAGAACCATGTCCGTATGAATGAAGAACCATGTCCATATGAATCAAGAACAATTTCCATATGAATGAAGAACCATGTCCATATGAATCAAGAACCATGTCCATTTTAACCATGTCCTGTATGAATGAAGAACCATGTCCGTATGAATGAAGACCCATTTCCGTATGAATGAAGAACCATGTCCTGTATGAATGAAGAACCATGTCCGTATTAATGAAGAACCATGTCCGTATGAATGAAGAACCATTTCCGTATGAATGAAGAACCATGTCCATATGAATCAAGAACCATTTCCATATGAATCAAGAACAATTTCCATATGAATGAAGAACCATGTCCATATGAATGAAGAACCATGTCCATATGAATCAAGAACCGTATCTATATGAATGAAGAACCATATCTATATGAATGAAGAACCATTTCCATATGAATCAAGAAACATTTCCATATGAATCAAGATCCGTATCTATATGAATAAAGAACCATGTCCATATGAATCAAGTACCATTTCCATATGAATCAAGAAACATTTCCATATGAATCAAGATCCGTATCTATATGAATAAAGAACCATGTCCATATGAATCAAGTACCATTTCCATATGAATCAAGAAACATTTCCATATGAATCAAGATCCGTATCTATATGAATAAAGAACCATGTCCATATGAATCAAGTACCATTTCCATATGAATCAAGAAACATTTCCATATGAATCAAGAACCGTATCTATATGAATAAAGAACCATGTCCATATGAATCAAGTACCATTTCCATATGAATCAAGAAACATTTCCATATGAATCAAGAACCGTATCTATATGAATAAAGAACCATGTCCATATGAATCAAGTACCATTTCCATATGAATCAAGAAACATTTCCATATGAATCAAGATCCGTATCTATATGAATAAAGAACCATGTCCATATGAATCAAGTACCATTTCCATATGAATCAAGAAACATTTCCATATGAATCAAGAACCGTATCTATATGAATAAAGAACCATGTCCATATGAATCAAGTACCATTTCCATATGAATCAAGAAACATTTCCATATGAATCAAGAACCGTATCTATATGAATAAAGAACCATGTCCATATGAATCAAGTACCATTTCCATATGAATCAAGAAACATTTCCATATGAATCAAGAACCGTATCTATATGAATAAAGAACCATGTCCATATGAATCAAGTACCATTTCCATATGAATCAAGAAACATTTCCATATGAATCAAGAACCGTATCTATATGAATAAAGAACCATGTCCATATGAATCAAGTACCATTTCCATATGAATCAAGAAACATTTCCATATGAATGAAAAACATTTCCATATGATTCAAGAACCATGTCCATATGAATCAAGTACCATGTCCATATGAATGTCCATTCACAATGTTTTTCATGCGATCTTCTGTCTCACAGCTACTGACCAGACAGGTGAGAGGTTGATTATTGGGGCGAGATTGAAGACTCACGTTTAACATTTTGCATCTAGAACATCTAAAATGTTCTCATCCAGAGCCACTTTACAATCAATGTCATCTCTTGTAGACGAATCTACGTCAATACAACTGGGATAATGAGCAGAAGTAGTTCCAATTATCTTTGTTTTCGTTATCAATGTTTATTTGTTGAAAAATTACGATTTTGGAGAGTGTGTGGGGAGCATCTTTTGAATTGTTGGAAGAGGAGAGGACGTTCTGCCTGTAACTTGCAAAGAAAGAGGGGGTGGAGCTCCTCTTTCCGGGTCCGCTCCTCGTTCTAGCATTCCTGAACATGTATGGACCCAGAACTTAATCGAGCAGCTGACCAATTACGCAAGACTGTAGTTCTGCGTTAACCAAGATTACAATCAGTGCAATAAAGTAGGTAAAACTACCACAGACAATGTGAACAGTGATTAGCACTCTCTCTGAACTACAATCTACATCCAAGATCAAACATTAGGGGATTTGTATGTATTATTGCCTTCCAAAACAACCCTCAGGGCTGTAGGTTGTCAGGACAACAACCCTCGGGGCTGTAGGTTGTCAGAACAACAACCCTCTGGGCTGTAGGCTTTGTCCTGTGTTGTGACTCAAATAGTCATTTTATCACGTATTAGTTTGGTTTGCTGTAGACCTAGAGTAATAATAGTGTGTGTGTGTGCATGTGTGTTTGTGTGTGTGTGTGTGTGTGTGTGTGTGTGTGTGTGTGTGTGTGTGTGTGTGTGTGTGTGTGCCTGGCTGTTGCTAATAAGTGTTTGAGTCAAATGAGTAACGGTGTCTTTAGAAAAGGCTCTCTGTTGAAGGAAATCCACAAACACAACAAGATGCTCTGTGTGGTGTCTTTCTTCAATGTCACCCATGACATGGAAGGAAGGAGGGGGGAAGGAAGAAAGGAAGGAGTGGGGAAGGAAGGAACGAGGGGGAAGGAAGGAAGGAGTGGGGAAGGAAGGAAGGAGGGGGAAGGAAGGAAGGAAGGAGGGGGAAGGAAGGAAGGAGTGGGGAAGGAAGGAAGGAAGGAGGGGAGAAGAAAGGAATGGGGGTGGGAAGAGGGAGGAGGAGGGAGAAGAGGAAGGAGGAAGGAGGGGGAAGGAAGGAGGAATGAGGGGGAAGGAAGCAAGGAAGGAGTGGGGGAAGGAAGGATGGAAGGAGGGGGGAAGGAAGGAAGGAAGGAAGGAGGGAGAAGAGGAAGGAGGAAGGAGGGGGAAGGAAGGAGGAATGAGGGGGAAAGGAAGAAGGAGGAGGGAGAAGTGGAAGGAGGAAGGAGGGAGGGAAGGAAGGAAGGAAGGAAGGAAGGAAGGAAGGAAGGAAGGAAGGAAGGAAGGAAGGAAGGAAGGAAGGAAGGAAGGAGGGAGGGAGGGAGGAATGGGGGAGGGGGAACGAGGAATGGGGGAGGGGAGGGGGAACGAGGAAGGTTGTAGGGAAAGAGGAAGGAGGAGGGAGAAGGGAAAAGAGGAGGGAGGGAGGGAAGGAGGAAGGAGGAGGGGGGAAGGAGGAAGGAGGAGGGAGGGGGAAGGAGGAAGGAGGGAGGGAGGGAAGAGGGAGGAGCGGAAGGAAGAAGGGAAGGAGGATGGGAAGGAGGAAGGAGGGAGGAGGAGGATTTGAGGCTGTGTTTTACCTCCTCTAAAATAAGACAGAAAGTGATTTTTCCGTGACATACCCAACCCCCCAGGTGGCTGCTGGCTCAGCACACATACTCACACGCATACAGACCCTCACACACACAGCATTACACTCAATAATGGCAAACGCACTTACAAATCCAGGGAGCATTGCCCCCCATCCTCCTTGGTGATCCCCCTTGTCCCCTCTCTCCCTCACCGTCTCTCTCTCTCTGCCCTCCTCCCCTCCCATCCTCCTCAAATGAAATCAAATGTTATTTGTCATATGTGCCATGTGCTTACAAGCCCTTAAGCGTCCCAGGACAACTTCCGGAGAAACTGGAGGGCGTGCAAATTCAAATAAATAATCATACAAATCATGGATATTAAACATTTAGGTACATATAAGTGTCTCATTTCTGTTGAAATATTAAATTCTTGTTGATCTAACTGCACTGTCCGATTTACAGTATCTATTACAGAAAAAACATGCAATGTGATTGGTTGAGGATTGGCTCCCATTACAGGTGAAAACATGCCATGTGATTGGTTGAGGACGGCTCCCATTACAGGTGAAAACATGCCATGTGATTGGTTGAGGATTGGCTCCCATTACAGGTGAAAACATGCAATGTGATTGGTTGAGGACGGCTCCCATTACAGGTGAAAACATGCCATGTGATTGGTTGAGGACGGCTCCCATTACAGGTGAAAACATGCCATGTGATTGGTTGAGGACGGCTCCCATTACAGGTGAAAACATGCCATGTAATTGGTTGAGGACGGCTCCCATTACAGGTGAAAACATGCCATGTGATTGGTTGAGGACGGCTCCCATTACAGGTGAAAACATGCCATGTGATTGGTTGAGGACGGCTTCCATTACAGGTGAAAACATGCCATGTGATTGGTTGAGGATGGCTCCCATTACAGGTGAAAACATGCCATGTGATTGGTTGAGGACGGCTCCCATTACAGGTGAAAACATGCCATGTGATTGGTTGAGGACGGCTCCCATTACAGGTGAAAACATGCCATGTGATTGGTTGAGGACGGCTTCCATTACAGGTGAAAACATGCCATGTGATTGGTTGAGGACGGCTCCCATTACAGGTGAAAACATGCCATGTGATTGGTTGAGGACGGCTCCCATTACAGGTGAAAAAATGCCATGTGATTGGTTGAGGACGGCTCCCATTACAGGTGAAAACATGCCATGTGATTGGTTGAGGACGGCTCCCATTACAGGTGAAAACATGCCATGTGATTGGTTGAGGACGGCGCTCCACATCTAAATATTTACCCACCCGGCACAGGAATCATAAATTCATAAATAGCGATTAAATATTCTCTTACTTTTTGAAAATCTTCCTCTGATTTGTCATCCAATGGGTCCCAGCTATAACATGTTATGTCGTTTTGCTAGATAAAATCCTTCGTTATATCCCAAAAAGTCAGTTTAGTTGGCGCCATCGATTTGAGTAATCCACTCGTTCAACCTGCAGAGAAAGGGTTCTGAAAATCTACCCATAAACTTTGTTTCAACAAGTCAAAATACGTTTCTATTTACTCCTCAGATACCCTAAAATGTAATCAAACTATAATCTTTCCTATGGAAAGCTCTCCCTCGCCCTCCATTTGGTTAATCCGACCTAAACTCTATCCTCCTGATTCCTGCTTACAAGCAAATATTAAAGCAGGAAGCACCAGTGACTCGGTCTATAAAAAAATTACCAGATGAAGCAGATGCTAAACTACAGGACTGTTTGTCTATCACAGACTGGAATATGTTCCGCGATTCTTCCGATGACATTGAGGAATACATCAGTCACTGGCTTTATCAATAAGTGCATTGAGGACGTCGTCCCCACAGTGGCTGTACGTACATACCCCAACCAGAAGCCATGGACTACAGGCAACATTCGCACTGAGCTAAAGGGTAGAGAGAGCTGCCACTTTCAAAGTGCTTACAAGAAATCCCGCTATGCCCTGTGATGAACCATCAAACAGGCAAAGCGTCAATACAGGGCTAAGATTGAATCGTACTACACCGGCACCGACGCTCGTTGACTGTGGCAGGGCTTGCAAACTATTATAGACTACAAAGGGAAGACCAGCCGCAAGCTGCCCAGTGACACGAGCCTACCAGACGAGCTAAATCACTTCTATGCTCGCTTCGAGGCAAGTAACACTGAAACATGCATAAGAGCACCAGCTGTTCTGGACGACTGTGTGATCATGCTCTCCGTAGCCGACGTGAGTAAGACCTTTAAACAGGTCAACATACACAAGGCTGCGGGGTCAAATGGATTACCAGGACGTGTGCTCCAGGCATGTGCTGACCAACTGGCAGGTGTCTTCACTGACATTTTCAACAAGTCCCCTGATTGAGTCGGTAATACCACCATGCTTCAAGCAGACCACCATAGTCCCTGTGCCCAAGAACACAAAGGCAACCTGCCTAAATGACTACAGACCCGTAGCACTCACGTCCGTAGCCATGAAGTGCTTTGAAAGGCTGGTCATGGCTCACATCAACACCATTATCCCAGAAACCCTAGACCCACTCCAATTTGCATACCGCCCAAACAGATCCACAGATGATGCAATCTCTATTGCACGCCACACTGCCCTTCATTGACTACAGCTCAGCATTCAACACCATAGTGCCCTCAAAGCTCATCACCAAGCTAAGGATCTGGGGACTAAACACCTCCCTCTGCAACTGGATCCTGGACTTCCTGACAGGCCGTCCCCAGGTGGTGAGGGTAAATAGCAACACATCTGGCACGCTGATCCTCAACACTGGAGCTCCCCAGGGGTGCGTGCTCAGTCCCCTCCTGTACTCCCTGTTCACCCACGACTGCATGGCCAGGCACGACTCCAACACCAGCATTAAGTTTGCTGACGACACAACAGCCTTATCACCGACAACGACGAGACAGCCTTTAGGGAGGAGGTCAGAGACCCACATGTACATAGTACCTCAGTCAGCCTGACAAACAGGTGTCTGTATAGAGCCTTGCTACTAACAGGTGTCTGTATAGAGCCTTGCTACTAACAGGTGTCTGTATAGATTCTTGCTACTAACAGGTGTCTGTATAGATTCTTGCTACTAACAGGTGTCTGTATAGAGCCTTGCTACTAACAGGTGTCTGTATAGATTCTTGCTACTAACAGGTGTCTTTATAGAGCCTTGCTACTAACAGGTGTCTGTATGTAGCCTTGCTACTAACAGGTGTCTGTATAGAGCCTTGCTACTAACAGGTGTCTGTATAGAGCCTTGCTACTAACAGGTGTCTGTATAGAGCCTTGCTACTAACAGGTGTCTGTATAGAGCCTTGCTACTAACAGGTGTCTGTATAGAGCCTTGCTACTAACAGGTGTCTGTATAGAGCCTTGCTACTAACAGGTGTCTGTATAGAGCCTTGCTACTAACAGGTGTCTGTATAGAGCCTTGCTACTAACAGGTGTCTGAATAAAGCCTTGCTACTAACAGGTGTCTGTATAGAGCCTTGCTACTAACAGGTGTCTGTATAGAGCCTTGCTACTAACAGGTGTCTGTATAGAGCCTTGCTACTAACAGGTGTCTGTATAGAGCCTTGCTACTAACAGGTGTCTGAATAAAGCCTTGCTACTAACAGGTGTCTGTATAGAGCCTTGCTACTAACAGGTGTCTGTATAGAGCCTTGCTACTAACAGGTGTCTGTATATAGCCTTGCTACTAACAGGTGTCTGTATAGAGTCTTGCTACTAACAGGTGTCTGTATAGAGCCTTGCTACTAACAGGTGTCTGTATAGAGTCTTGCTACTAACAGGTGTCTGTATAGAGCCTTGCTACTAACAGGTGTCTGTATAGAGCCTTGCTACTAACAGGTGTCTGTATAGAGCCTTGCTACTAACAGGTGTCTGTATAGAGCCTTGCTACTAACAGGTGTCTGTATAGAGCCTTGCTACTAACAGGTGTCTGTATAGAGCCTTGCTACTAACAGGTGTCTGTATAGAGTCTTGCTACTAACAGGTGTCTGTATAGAGCCTTGCTACTAACAGGTGTCTGTATAGAGCCTTGCTACTAACAGGTGTCTGTATAGAGTCTTGCTACTAACAGGTGTCTGTATAGAGCCTTGCTACTAACAGGTGTCTGTATAGAGCCTTGCTACTAACAGGTGTCTGTATAGAGCCTTGCTACTAACAGGTGTCTGTATAGAGCCTTGCTACTAACAGGTGTCTGTATAGAGCCTTGCTACTAACAGGTGTCTGTATAGAGCCTTGCTACTAACAGGTGTCTGTATAGAGCCTTGCTACTAACAGGTGTCTGTATAGAGCCTTGCTACTAACAGGTGTCTGTATAGAGCCTTGCTACTAACAGGTGTCTGTATAGAGCCTTGCTACTAACAGGTGTCTGTATAGAGCCTTGCTACTAACAGGTGTCTGTATAGAGCCTTGCTACTAACAGGTGTCTGTATAGAGCCTTGCTACTAACAGGTGTCTGTATAGAGCCTTGCTACTAACAGGTGTCTGTATAGAGCCTTGCTACTAACAGGTGTCTGTATAGAGCCTTGCTACTAACAGGTGTCTGTATAGAGCCTTGCTACTAACAGGTGTCTGTATAGAGCCTTGCTACTAACAGGTGTCTGTATAGAGTCTTGCTACTAACAGGTGTCTGTATAGAGCCTTGTTACTAACAGGTGTCTGTATAGAGCCTTGCTACTAACAGGTGTCTGTATAGAGCCTTGCTACTAACAGGTGTCTGTATAGAGCCTTGCTACTAACAGGTGTCTGTATAGAGCCTTGCTACTAACAGGTGTCTGTATATAGTCTTGCTACTAACAGGTGTCTGTATAGAGCCTTGCTACTAACAGGTGTCTGTATAGAGCCTTGCTACTAACAGGTGTCTGTATAGAGTCTTGCTACTAACAGGTGTCTGTATAGAGCCTTGCTACTAACAGGTGTCTGTATAGAGCCTTGCTACTAACAGGTGTCTGTATAGAGTCTTGCTACTAACAGGTGTCTGTATAGAGTCTTGCTACTA
>NW_027038931.1:17500-42201 GCF_034236695.1 Oncorhynchus nerka
CATCACAGTGAGTGTGTCACCTAGCAGAGGAGGGTATAGGAGGAGACAGACACGGGGGGGGGTCCAAAAGCCATGTCTACAGTGACACCTAGCTAGAGCTCTCTTTGTTTGTTCTCACATCTGAGACAGTGTACAATAACAACAGCACTTCAGAATGCATATCTGACACAGAGCATTATGGGAAAACGTCAAATGAGAGCGTTTGGTAACCAGGGAAATTTCTCTCTGTCTCCGTTTAGGTCAACAAGAGAGTTAAGCACTATTGAAAGATGCCTGTGTTTTGAAACAGTCAAAATACAGTAGTTGGATGTTAAAATGAATATTGATCTGTTTGTGTTGGTTTCATGCTGATATTTAGCCCTCAGTATTTATAATAGGGAGGAGGAATGAGGAGGCAGGTGGGATGGGGAGGGAGGAGTCAGGTGTGAGGGGAGTGAGGAGTCAGGTGTGAGGGGGAGGGAGGAGTCAGGTGTGAGGGGGAGGGAGGAGGCAGGTGGGATGGGGAGGGAGGAGTCAGGTGTGAGGGGGAGTGAGGAGTCAGGTGTGAGGGGAGGGAGGAGTCAGGTGTGAGGGGGAGGGAGGAGGCAGGTGGGATGGGGGAGGGAGGAGTCAGGTGTGAGGGGGAGGGAGGAGGGGTAAGGATGAACAATGGGAGATGAAAAGTACTTACATTTACTTATTGGCTTCTACAGATTTAGAGAAACAGGATGGTTCTGGATGCATGGGAATAATATGGGGATAACAGTATGCAAAATAAAATATTTTTTGTTTGTCTAATTTCAATTTTTTATAATTTAAGTATGAGTATGTTTCAAATTGAATATGTCTTATTGGACTAAATCGCAGGAGGTAGCCAAGTGGTGAGAGTGTTGGGCCAGTAACCAGTAGGTAGTCTAGTGGTGAGAGAGTTGGACTAGTAACCAGCAGGTAGCCAAGTGGTGAGAGTGTTGGGCCAGTAACCAGTAGGTAGTCTAGTGGTGAGAGTGTTGGGCCAGTAACCAGCAGGTAGACTAGTGGTTAGAGTGTTGGACTAGTAACCAGCAGGTAGTCTAGTGGTCAGAGTGTTGGGCCAGTAACCAGCAGGTAGACTAGTGGTTAGAGTGTTGGACTAGTAACCATTAGGTAGCCTAGTGGTGAGAGCATTGGGCCAGTAACCAGCAGGTAGCCAAGTGGTGAGAGCATTGGGCCAGTAACCAGCAGGTAGTCTAGTGGTTAGAGCGTTGGACTAGTAACCAGTAGGTAGTCTAGTGGTTAGAGCGTTGGACTAGTAACCAGTAGGTAGCCAAGCGGTGACAGCATTGGGCCAGTAATCGAAAGGTCGCTAGTTGAAATCACAGAGCCGGCAACGTGTGAACTTGGTCACTGAACCCTAACCTCTCCAGAGTTGCTGTTGATAGTGGCAGAGCCTGGCCATGACCCCACCCTGCAGGCTGCCATGACCCCACTCTGCAAGGCTTCTATGACCCCACTCTGCAAGGCTTCTATGACCCCACTCTGCAAGGCTTCTATGACCCCACTCTGCAAGGCTGCTATGGCCCCACTCTGTAAGGCTACCATGACCCCACTCTACAAGGCTGCTATGGCCCCACTCTGCAAGGCTTCTATGACCCCACTCTGCAAGGCTTCTATGACCCCACTCTGCAAGGCTGCTATGGCCCCACTCTGTAAGGCTACCATGAACCCACTCTACAAGGCTGCTATGGCCCCACTCTGCAAGGCTTCTATGGCCCCACTCTGCAAGGCTGCTATGACCCCACTCTGCAAGGCTTCTATGACCCCACTCTGTAAGGCTACCATGAACTTCCGGCGCCGACAGAGATGGTCGCCTCGCTTCGCGTTCCTAGGAAACTATGCAGTTTTTTGTTTTTTTACGTGTTATTGCTTACATTGGTACCCCAGGTCATCTTAGGTTTCATTACATACAGTCGAGAAGAACTACTGAACATAAGAGCAGCGTCAACTCACCATCAGTACGACCAAGAATATGACTTTCGCGAAGCGGATCCTGTGTTCTGCCTTTCACCCAGGACAACGGAATGGATCCCAGCCAGCGACCCCAAAAAACGACTACGAAAAAGGGGAAAACGAAGCGGTCTTCTGGTCAGACTCCGGAGATGGGCACATCGTGCACCACTCCCTAGCATTCTCCTCGCCAATGTCCAGTCTCTTGACAACAAGGTTGATGAAATCCGAGCAAGGGTAGCATTCCAGAGGGACATCAGAGACTGTAACGTTCTTTGCTTCACGGAAACATGGTTCACTGGAGAGACGCTATCGGAGACGGTGCAGCCAGCTGGTTTCTCCACGCATCGCACCGACAGAAACAAACATCTTTCTGGTAAGAAGAGGGGCGGGGGCGTATGCTTTATGGTTAACGTGACGTGGTGTGGCCAAAACAACATACAGGAACTCAAGTCATTCTGTTCACCTGATTTAGAATTCCTCACAATCAAATGTAGACCGCATTATCTACCAAGAGAATTCTCTTCGATTATAATCACAGCCGTATATATTCCCCCCCAAGCAGACACATCGATGGCTCTGAACGCACTTTATTTGACTCTTTGCAAACTGGAATCCATATATCCGGAGGCTGCATTCATTGTAGCTGGGGATTTTAAAACAAGGCTAATCTGAAAACAAGACTCCCTAAATTTTATCAGCATATCGATTGCGCAACCAGGGCTGGAAAAACCTTGGATCATTGCTATTCCAACTTCCGCAACGCATATAAGGCCCTGCCCTGCCCTCCTTTCGGAAAAGCTGAACACAACTCCATTTTGTTGATCCCTGCCTACAGACAGAAACTAAAACAAGAAGCTCCTGCGCTGAGGTCTGTTCAACGCTGGTCCGACCAATCTGATTCCACACTCCAAGACTGCTTCCATCACGTGGACTGGGGTATTGCGTCAGACGACATAATTGACGAATACGCTGATTCGGTGTGCGAGTTCATTAGAACGTGCGTTGAAGATGTCGTTCCCATAGCAACGATTAAAACATTCCCAAACCAGAAACCGTGGATTGTTGGCAGCATTCGCGTGAAACTGAAAGCGCGAACCACTGCTTTTAATCAGGGCAAGGTGACTGGAAACATGACCGAATACAAACATTGTAACTATTCCCTCCGCAAGGCAATCAAACAAGCTAAGCGTCAGTATAGAGACAAAGTAGAATCTCAATTCAACGGCTCAGACACAAGAGGTATGTGGCAGGGTCTACAGTCAATCACGGATTACAAAAAGAAAACCAGCACCGTCAAGGACCAGGATGTCTTGCTCCCAGGCAGACTAAATAACTTTTTTGCCCGCTTTGAGGACAATACAGTGCCACTGACACGGCCCGCAACTAAAACATGCGGACTCTCCTTCACTGCAGCCGACGTGAGGAAAACATTTAAACGTGTCAACCCTCGCAAGGATGCAGGCCCAGATGGCATCCCCAGCCGCGCCCTCAGAGCATGCGCAGACCAGCTGGCTGGTGTGTTTACGGACATATTCAATCAATCCCTATCCCAGTCTGTTGTTCCCACATGCTTCAAGAGGGCCACCATTGTTCCTGTTCCCAAGAAAGCTAAGGTAACTGAGCTAAACGACTACCGCCCCGTAGCACTCACTTCCGTCATCATGAAGTGCTTTGAGAGACTAGTCAAGGTCCATATCACCTCCACCCTACCTGACACCCTAGACCCACTCCAATTTGCTTACCGCCCAAATAGGTCCACAGACAATGCAATCTCAACCACACTGTACACTGCCCTAACCCATCTGGACAAGAGGAATACCTATGTGAGAATGCTGTTCATCGACTACAGCTCTGCATTTAACACCATAGTGCCCTCCAAGCTCGTCATCAAGCTCGAGACCCTGGGTCTCGACCCCGCCCTGTGCAACTGGGTACTGGACTTCCTGACGGGCCGCCCCCAGGTGGTGAGGGTAGGCAACAACATCTCCACCCCGCTGATCCTCAACACTGGGGCCCCACAAGGGTGCATTCTGAGCCCTCTCCTGTACTCCCTGTTCACCCACGACTGCGTGGCCACGCATGCCTCCAACTCAATCATCAAGTTTCAGGACGACACAACAGTGGTAGGCTTGCTTACCAACAACGACGAGACGGCCTACAGGGAGGAGGTGAGGGCCCTCGGAGTGTGGTGTCAGGAAAATAACCTCACACTCAACGTCAACAAAACTAAGGAGATGATTGTGGACTTCAGGAAACAGCAGAGGGAACACCCCCTTATCCACATCGATGGAACAGTAGTGGAGAGGGTAGTAAGTTTTAAGTTCCTCGGCGTACACATCACAGACAAACTGAATTGGTCCTCCCACACAGACAGCATCGTGAAGAAGGCGCAGCAGCGCCTCTTCAACCTCAGGAGGCTGAAGAAATTCGGCTTGTCACCAAAAGCACTCACAAACTTCTACAGAAGCACAATCGAGAGCATCCTGTCGGGCTGTATCACCGCCTGGTACGGCAACTGCTCCGCCCACAACCGTAAGGCTCTCCAGAGGGTAGTGAGGTCTGCACAACGCATCACCGGGGGCAAACTACCTGCCCTCCAGGACACCTACACCACCCGATGTCACAGGAAGGCCATAAAGATCATCAAGGACAGCAACCACCCGAGCCACTGCCTGTTCACCCCGCTATCATCCAGAAGGCAAGGTCAGTACAGGTGCATCAAAGCTGGGACCGAGAGACTGAAAAACAGCTTCTATCTCAAGGCCATCAGACTGTTAAACAGCCACCACTAACATTGAGTGGCTGCTGCCAACACACTGACTCAACTCCAGCCACTTTAATAATGGGAATTGATGGGAAATTATGTAAAATATATCACTAGCCACTTTAAAAAATGCTACCTAATATAATGTTTACATACCCTACATTATTCATCTCATATGTATACGTATATACTGTACTCTATAACATCTACTGTATCCTTATGTAATACATGTATCACTAGCCACTTTAACTATGCCACTTTGTTTACATACTCATCTCATATGTATATACTGCACTCAACACCATCTACTGTATCTTGCCTATGCTGCTCTGTACCATCACTCATTCATATATCTTTATTTACATATTCTTTATCCCCTTATACTTGTGTCTATAATTTAGTAGTTTTGTAATTGTTAGCTAGATTACTTGTTGGTTATCACTGCATTGTCGGAACTAGAAGCACAAGCATTTCGCTACACTCGCACTAACATCTGCTAACCATGTGTATGTGACAAATAAAATTTGATTTGATTTAATTTGAACACTCTGCATGGCTTCTATGACCCCACTCTGCAAGGCTGCTATGGCCCCACTCTACAAGGCTGCTATGACCCCACTCTGAAAGGCTGCTATGACCCCACTCTACAAGGCTGCTATGGCCCCACTCTACAAGGCTGCTATGACCCCACTCTACAAGGCTGCTATGACCCCACTCTACAAGGCTGCTATGACCCCACTCTACAAGGCTGCTATGACCCCACTCTACAAGGCTGCTATGACTCCACTCTACAAGGCTGCTATGACTCCACTCTACAAGGCTGCTATGACTCCACTCTACAAGGCTGCTATGACTCCACTCTACAAGGCTGCTATGACTCCACTCTACAAGGCTGCTATGACCCCACTCTGCAAGGCTGCTATGACTCCACTCTACAAGGCTGCTATGACTCCACTCTACAAGGCTGCTATGACTCCACTCTACAAGGCTGCTATGACTCCACTCTACAAGGCTGCTATGACTCCACTCCGAAAGGCTGCTATGACTCCACTCTGAAAGGCTGCTATGACCCCACTCTGCAAGGCTACCATGACCCCACTCTACAAGGCTGCTATGACTCCACTCTACAAGGCTGCTATGACTCCACTCTACAAGGCTGCTATGACCCCACTCTGCAAGGCTGCTATGACTCCACTCTACAAGGCTGCTATGACTCCACTCCGAAAGGCTGCTATGACTCCACTCTGAAAGGCTGCTATGACCCCACTCTACAAGGCTGCTATGACCCCACTCTACAAGGCTGCTATGACCCCACTCTACAAGGCTGCTATGACCCCACTCTACAAGGCTGCTATGACCCCACTCTGCAAGGCTACCATGACCCCACTCTACAAGGCTGCTATGACTCCACTCTACAAGGCTGCTATGACCCCACTCTGCAAGGCTACCATGACCCCACTCTACAAGGCTGCTATGACTCCACTCTACAAGGCTGCTATGACCCCACTCTGCAAGGCTACCATGACCCCACTCTACAAGGCTACCATGACCCCACTCTACAAGGCTACCATGACCCCACTCTACAAGTATCAATACATAGTTGTACAGGTGTGAAATAATAAACACTCATCTATTGATTATTGATCATTTCTGGTGACGGAGAAGCATCATAATGATATATTTTTATTAGATTACTTATTATATCATAATAATATATTATTATAAATTATTATAAGATTACATTCAGCAACTGAGCAGGTGCTTTGACACAGCTGAAGAACCTGTTGATTGGTGAGATCTGTGTTCCTGACTTTGTCTCAGGCCTAGAATATTCCATTCTTGTTGGCCGGCTAATGCGTATTGGTGTCTCTGATGGGTCTTTGGCCTAGTTTGCTAACTACCTCTCTCAAAGAGTGCAGTGTATAAAGTCAGAACATCTGCTATCTCAGCCACTGCCTGTCACCAAGGGAGTACCCCAAGGCTCGATCCTAGGCCCCACGCTCTTCTCAATTTGCATCAACAACATAGCTCAGGCACTAGGGAGCTCTCTCATCCATTTATATGCAGATGATACAGTCTTATACTCAGCCGGCCCCTCCCCGGATTTAGTGTTAAACTCTCTACACCAAAGCTTTCTTAGTTTCCAACAAGCTTTCTCTACCCTTAGCCTTGTTCCGAACACCTCCAAAACAAAGGTCATGTGGTTTGGTAAGAAGAATGCCCCTCTCCCCACAGGTGTGATTACTACCTCTGAGGGTTTAGAGCTTGAGGTAGTCACCTCATACAAGTACTCGGGAGTATGGCTAGACGATACACTGTCCTTCTCTCAGCACATATCAAAGATGCAGGCTAAATCTAGACTTGGTTTCCTCTATCGTAATCGCTCCTCTTTCACCCCAGCTGCCAAACTAACCCTGATTCAGTTGACCATTCTAACTATGCTAGATTACGGCGAAGTCATTTATAGGACCGCAGGTGAGGATGCTCTCGAGCGGCTAGATGTTCTTTACCTTGCGGCCATCAGATATGCCACTGGTCCTCTCTGTAAAACTCTCTTAGGCCTCACTCCCCCCTATCTGAGATATCTACTGCAGTCATCATCATTCACATACAACAGCCGTTCTGCCAGTCACATTCTGTTAAAGGTCCCCAAAGCACACACATCCCTGGGTCGCTCCTCTTTTCAGTTCGCTGCTGCCAGCGACTGGAACGAGCTGCAACAAACACTCAAACTGGACAGCTTTATCTCAATCTCTTCATTCAAAAACTCAATCATGGACACTCTTACTGACAGTTGTGGCTGCTTTGCGTGATGTATTGTTTTGGGCTGCCCTTTGTGCTGTTGTCTGTGCCCACAATGTTTGTACCCTGTTTTGTACTGCTACCATGTTGTGTTTCTACCATGTTATTGTCATGTTGTGTTGCTACCGTGCTGTGTTGTCATGTGTTGCCGCCTTGCCATGTTGTCGTCTTAGATCTCTTTATGTCGTGTTGTGGTGTCTCTTGTCGATGTGTGTTTTGTCCTACATAAATATTTTTAATCCCAGACCCTGTTAATCAGACATTTTCACCCTGTGGGATTTGTTTGCTGTTCTACGGGTCAACTAGCCTGATTTTACAGAGGGATGAAGAACCTTGTATTTGTTGAATACAGATAAAATGACTTCTCATGCCTAACATGGACGCAAAGAAAACGGAAGTACAGTTGAGGAAGCTGGAAGATACCCTAAGACTACAGCAGCTTTAGGTGTCTAGATACCACATTGGGATGATCAGAAATCATTTTTAAAAAGAGTCCTCTACTTCTCCTCTGACAGGACGTGAACCAGAGTCCTCTACCTCTCCGCTGACAGGACGTGAGCCAGAGTCCTCTACCTCTCCTCTGACAGGACGTGAACCAGAGTCCTCTACCTCTCCTCTGACAGGACGTGAACCAGAGTCCTCTACCTCTCCTCTGACAGGACGTGAACCAGAGTCCTCTACCTCTCCCCTCTGACAGGACGTGAACCAGAGTCCTCTACTTCTCCTCTGACAGGACGTGAACCAGAGTCCTCTACCTCTCCTCTGACAGGACGTGAACCAGAGTCCTCTACCTCTCCTCTGACAGGGACGTGAACCAGAGTCCTCTACTTCTCCGCTGACAGGACGTGAACCAGAGTCCTCTACCTCTCCTCTGACAGGACGGGAACCAGAGTCCTCTACTTCTCCGCTGACAGGACGGAACCAGAGTCCCTACCTCTCCTCTGACAGGGCGTGAACCAGAGTCCTCTACCTCTCCCTCTGACAGGACGTGAACCAGAGTCCTCTACCTCTCCTCTGACAGGACGTGAACCAGAGTCCTCTACCTCTCCTCTGACAGGACGTGAACCAGAGTCCTCTACCTCTCCTCTGTCAGGGCGTGGACCAGAGTCCCTACCTCTCCTCTGACAGGACGTGAACCAGAGTCTCTACCTCTCCTCTGACAGGACGTGAACCAGAGTCCTCTACCTCTCCTCTGACAGGACGGAACCAGAGTCCTCTACTTCTCCGCTGACAGGACGTGAACCAGAGTCCTCTACCTCTCCTCTGACAGGACGTGAACCAGAGTCCTCTACCTCTCCTCTGACAGGACGTGAACCAGAGTCCTACCTTCCTCTGACAGGACGTGAACCAGAGTCCTCTACCTCTCCTCTGACAGGACGTGAACCAGAGTCCTCACCTCTCCTCTGACAGGACGTGAACCAGAGTCCTCTACTTCTCCGCTGACAGGACGTGAACCAGAGTCCTCTACTTCTCCTCTGACAGGACGTGAACCAGAATCCTCTACTTCTCCTCTGACAGGACGTGAGCCAGAGTCCTCTACTTCTCCTCTGACAGGACGTGAGCCAGAGTCCTCTACCTCTCCTCTGACAGGACGTGAACCAGAGTCCTCTACTTCTCCTCTGACAGGACGTGAACCAGAGTCCTCTACTTCTCCTCTGACACCATTGGTGACATTTCAAGCCAGCTGTGTGATTTTATGGCACGTCTCTCTCACACACACTGGATAGGATAAGAACGCACACACATAATGAAAACAGGAGCCCAACGAGCAGAGGGAGAGTTGAATATCCATTTAATCAGGTCCTTCCCTGCAGGGCTCCGGATAGAATGACAGCGTCTTCACACACACACACACACACACACACACACACACAGACACACACACACACACAGACACACACACACACACACACACACACACACACACACACACACACACACACACACACACACACACACACACACACACACACACACACACACACACACACACACACACACACAAACAAACTGCATTTTGTAATTCAATTGCTGTCACTTCCCATAGCTGCTTACCTTGCAAACAAATCCTGCTAATGGTACCTGCCTGCTGGGTGCATTAGGGCTCTGTAGACACAACACAACATGGAATAGACCAGCCAAAATGACCTAATTATCCCAGGACAAGAACACCACCAGAGGGAAGCAGCATCTGTCCTATTGTCAATGTGGGAATGGATGTTGTTGTGTTTTTTTGTTAGAGCAATTCAATATTTAATCTATTGTATTTTATACAATTACAAGGTGGTGAATTAAAAATCTCTTTGAAATTTTGACATGGTTTATCTGACTATTCAATACATTTGTAACTGACTAAAACTGATTTAATCTGAAATGGTAGTGAAAAACCCATTCTTTTGTGATCGACATTCACACAACGTGTTGGATGAAAACCAACACTTAGAAAGGCCAAAGCCTAAAAGACTGGTATCATTACCTCCACAAAGCATCAGATAAAATACTTCATTACCTCCACAAAGCATCAGATTAAAGACTGACTTCATTACCTCCACAAATCCTCAGACAATAGACTTCATTACCTCCTCAAAGCCTCAGATAAAATACTTCATTACCTCCACAAAGCCTCAGTTAAAAGATTGACTTCATTACCTCCTCAAAGCCTCAGATAAAAAACTTCATAACCTCCACAAAGCATCAGATTAAAGACTGACTTCATTACCTCCACAAAGCCTCAGATTAAAGACTTCATTACCTCCTCAAATCTTCAGATAAAATACTTTATTACCTCCACAAAGCCTCAGATGAAATACTTCATTACCTCCACAAAGCATCAGATTAAAGACTTCATTACCTCCACAAAGCCTCAGACAATAGACTTCATTACCTCCACAAAGCCTCAGATAAAATACTTCATTACCTCCACAAAGCCTCAGATTAAAGACTGACTTCATTACCTCCACAAAGCTTCAGATAAAAAACGTAATTACCTCCACAAAGCATCAGATTAAGGACTGACTTCATTACCTCCCCAAAGCCTCAGATTAAATACTTCATTACCTCCTCAAATCCTCAGATAAAATATGTATTACCTCCACAAAGCCTCAGTTAAAAGACTTCATTACCTCCTCAAAGCCTCAGATAAAAAACTTCATTACCTCCACAAAGCATCAGATTAAAGACTGACTTCATTACCTCCACAAAACCTCAGATTAAAGACTTCATTACCTCCTCAAATCCTCAGATAAAATATTTATTACCTCCACAAAGCCTCAGATAAAATACTTCATTACCTCCACAAAGCATCAGATTAAAGACTTCATTACCTCCACAAAGCATCAGATTAAAGACTTCATTACCTCCACAAAGCCTCAGATAAAATACTTCATTACCTCCACAAAGCCTCAGATAAAAGACTTCATTACCTCCACACAGCATCAGATTAAAGACTTCATTACCTCCACAAAGCCTCAGATAAAAGACTTCATTACCTCCACAAAGCATCAGATTAAAGACTTCATTACCTCCACAAAGCCTCAGATTAAATACTTCATTACCTCCACACAGCATCAGATTAAAGACTTCTGTTATCCACAAAGCATCAGATTAAAGACTTCATTACCTCCACAAAGCATCAGATTAAAGACTTCATTACCTCCACAAAGCCTCAGATAAAATACTTCATTACCTCCACAAAGCATCAGATTAAAGACTGACTTCATTACCTCCACAAAGCATCAGATTAAAGACTGACTTCATTACCTCCACAAAGCATCAGATTAAAGACTGACTTCATTACCTCCACACAGCATCAGATTAAAGACTGACTTCATTACCTCCACAAAGCATCAGATTAAAGACTTCATTTCCTCCACAAAGCATCAGATTAAAGACTGACTTCATTACCTCCACAAAGCATCAGATTGAAGACTGACTTCATTACCTCCACAAAGCATCAGATTAAAGACTGACTTCATTACCTCCACAAAGCATCAGATTAAAGACTGACTTCATTACCTCCACACATCATCAGATTAAAGACTGACTTCATTACCTCCACAAAGCATCAGATTAAAGACTGACTTCATTACCTCCACAAAGCATCAGATTAAAGACTGACTTCATTACCTCCACAAAGCATCAGATTAAAGACTGACTTCATTACCTCCACAAAGCATCAGATTAAAGACTGACTTCATTACCTCCACAAAGCATCAGATTAAAGACTGACTTCATTACCTCCACAAAGCATCAGATTAAAGACTGACTTCATTACCTCCACAAAGCATCAGATTAAAGACTGACTTCATTACCTCCACACAGCATCAGATTAAAGACTGACTTCATTACCTCCACAAAGCATCAGATTAAAGACTTCATTTCCTCCACAAAGCATCAGATTAAAGCCTGACTTCATTACCTCCACAAAGCATCAGATTAAAGACTGACTTCATTACCTCCACACAGCATCAGATTAAAGACTGACTTCATTACCTCCACAAATCATCAGATTAAAGACTGACTTCATTACCTCCACACAGCATCAGATTAAAGACTGACTTCATTACCTCCACAAAGCATCAGATTAAAGACTGACTTCATTACCTCCACAAAGCATCAGATTAAAGACTGACTTCATTACCTCCACAAAGCATCAGATTAAAGACTGACTTCATTACCTCCACAAAGCATCAGATTAAAGACTGACTTCATTACCTCCACAAAGCATCAGATTAAAGACTTCATTACCTCCACAAAGCCTCAGATAAAAGGAGTCACTTCATTACCTCCACTCATGCAGTTAAATTTCTTTGACATAATCCCTCTCTCACTTCTCAAGAGGTTTATAAAGGGGCCAGTTGGCATGACGACTCATTTCAATATCCTATCCTCCACATCATGAGAATTATTTGAAAATAGGTGAATTGGAAAGGGCATTTTCCAGTAAAACTCACTAATGGAAAAGTCTGTGTGTGTCTGTGTGTGTCTGTGTGTGTATGTGTGTGTCTGTGTGTATGTGTGTGTCTGCGTGTGTATGTGTGTGTCTGTGTGTGTGTCTGTGTGTGTATGTGTGTGTCTGCGTGTGTATGTGTGTGTCTGTGTGTGTATGTGTGTGTGTGTGTCTGTGTGTGTATGTGTGTCTGTGTATGTGTGTGATCAGTGTCTGTGTGTGTCTGTGTGTGTATGTGTGTCTGCGTGTATGTGTGTCTGTGTGTGTATGTGTGTGTGTGTGTATGTGTGACTGTGTGTCTGTGTGTGTCTGTGTGTGTATGTGTGTGTCTGTGTGTATGTGTGTGTCTGCGTGTGTATGTGTGTCTGTGTGTGTGTCTGTGTGTATGTGTGTGTCTGCGTGTGTATGTGTGTGTCTGTGTGTGTATGTGTGTGTGTGTCTGTGTGTGTATGTGTGTGTCTGTGTGTAGGGTAGCCTAGTGGTTAGAGCGTTGGACTAGTAACCGAAAGGTTGCAAGTTCTAATCCCCGAGCTGACAAGGTACAAATCTGTCGTTCTGCCCCTGAACAGGCAGTTAACCCACTGTTCCTAGGCCGTCATTGAAAATAAGAATTTGTTCTTAACTGACTTGCCTAGTAAAATAAAGGTAAAATAAAAAAATTTAAAATGTGTGTGACTGTGTGTGTCTGTGTGTGTTAACAATCACATAACATCGCCTGCTCTGACCACATTGGTGAAACAGGGCCACCAAAATGTGGCGACGGATGAATTGAAAGACCTACAGGTAGGTAGGTGTTCAGCTCTAGAATAAGTATGAATTTGTTGTCTTGTCCAAGATGCCTACAGCTAAAATATTAACATTGTACATGACTGTGAGTTAAATCATATCTGAATGTATTGGAATCTGGTACTGCTTCAAAGAAGTTAATCAGGTCAAGGAAACATAATGTATTTTATCTCTACACTCAGTCATCAAATTAATCTCTCTGTCTCACTGTCTCACTCTCTCTCTCTCTCTCTCTCTCTCTCTCCTCTCTCTCCAGTCTACCTCTCTTCAGTCTCTCTCTCTCTCTCTGTCTCTCTGTCTCACTGTCTCACTGTCTCTCTCTCTGTCTCACTGTCTCACTCCCCTCTCTCTCTGTCTCTGTCTCTGTCTCTCTCTCTCTCTGTCTCTGTCTCTCTCTCTCTCTGTCTCACTGTCTCTCTCTCTGTCTCTGTCTTCTGTCTCTCTTCGCTCTCTTTCTCTTCTCTCCTCTCTCTCTCTCTCTCTCTCTCTCTCTCTCTCTCTCTCTGATACACTGAGCGCACACACACATACTGTCGACTCACTTATACTACAAATTTGAAATAACACCCCGTGTTAAATTTAACAGTTTTCTTATGATAACACCCCTAGAGAGTTGGTCCCTAACACCATGGGTAAGAAACATTACTGTAAGTCTTGTAAGTCTAGTGAAAACTTATTTAGTATTTTTCCAGCATGCTTTTCAAGAAAACGTGGCGAGAAAGCCAAACATGACTGTGGCCTTTTCTCAATTAGATGTCCTAACCTCAGTGTCCCTTCTCAAACTCCTTGAAAAGGTCAAAGTTAATTGAGAAGAGTGATTGAGGATAGAGAATGAGTATGGTAATGAGTATGGTAATATGCTTAATTGAAAAAAGAAGGTTCTAATCCACTCTGGCGTCATTAGGCAAATTATATTTACAGGGATGGATCCCATAATAAATGATGTTTACAGGGATGGATCCCATAATAAATGATGTTTACAGGATGGATCCCAGAATAAATTATGTTTACAGGGATGGATCCCATAATAAATGATGTTTACAGGATGGATCCCATAATAAATGATATTTACAGGGATGGATCCCATAATAAATTATATTTACAGGGATGGATCCCATAATAAATGATGTTTACAGGGATGGATCCCATAATAAATGATGTTTACAGGGATGGATCCCATAATAAATGATGTTTACAGGGATGGATCCCATAATAAATGATGTTTACAGGATGGATCCCATAATAAATGATATTTACAGGGATGGATCCCATAATAAATGATATTTACAGGGATGGATCCCATAATAAATTATATTTACAGGGATGGATCCCATAATAAATTATATTTACAGGGATGGAACCCATAATAAATGATGTTTACAGGGATGGATCCCATAATAAATGATGTTTACAGGGATGGATCCCATAATAAATGATGTTTACAGGGATGGATCCCATAATAAATGATGTTCCTTGATGTAAATCTGAGTGTTGATTCTAACCCCATTAGAAAGACATTTATTTAAATATGCAAAAATATGTAAATAAAGATTCTCACTATCACATATGCCATGTTTTTGTCCCTCATATATACATTTAGTAACATCATGTTGTTGTCCCTCATATATACATTTAGTAACATCATGTTGTCCCTCATATATACATTTAGTATCATGTTGTCCCTCATATATACATTTAGTAACATCATGTTGTTGTCCCTCATATATACATTTAGTATCATGTTGTCCCTCATATATACATTTAGTAACATCATGTTGTCCCTCATATATACATTTAGTAACATCATGTTGTCCCTCATATATACATTTAGTAACATCATGGTGTCCCTCATATATACATTTAGTGACATCATGTTGTTGTCCCTCATATATACATTTAGTAACATCATGTTGTTGTCCCTCATATATACATTTAGTATCATGTTGTTGTCCCTCATATATACATTTAGTAACATCATGTTGTCCCTCATATATACATTTAGTATCATGTTGTCCCTCATATATACATTTAGTAACATCATGTTGTCCCTCATATATACATTTAGTATCATGTTGTAGTGATATCATTTGTTTTGTCCCTCATATATACATTTAGTATCATGTTGTTGTCCCTCATATATACATTTAGTATCATGTTGTCCTCATATATACATTTTTAGTATCATGTTGTCCTCATATATACATTTAGTATCATGTTGTCCCTCATATATACATTTAGTAACATCATTTGTTGTCCCTCATATATACATTTAGTATCATGTTGTTGTCCCTCATATATACATTTAGTAACATCATGTTGTCCTCATATATACATTTAGTAAACATCATGTTGTACCTCATATACATTTAGTAACATCATGTTGTCCCTCTATATACATTTAGTATCATGTTGTCCTCATATATACATTTAGTAACATCATGTGTTGTTGTCCTCATATATACATTTAGTATCATCATGTTGTCCTCATATATACATTTAGTAACATCATGTTGTTGTCCTCATATATACATTTAGTATCATGTTGTTGTCCTCATATATACATTTAGTATCATGTTGTCCTCATATATACATTATATTACGTTTTACATCAATTTTGTTTGTCATCATGTTGTCCTCATATATACATTTAGTAACATCATGTTGTCCCTCATATACATTTAGTATCATCATGTTGTTGTCCTCATATATACATTTAGTAACATCATGTTGTTGTCCCTCATATATACATTTAGTAAATCATGTTGTCCCTCATATATACATTTAGTAACATCATGTTGTCCTCATATATACATTTAGTATCATGTTGTCCTCATATATACATTTAGTAACATCATGTTGTTCCCTCATATATACATTTAGTAACATCATGTTGTCCTCATATATACATTTAGTAACATCATGTTGTCCTCATATATACATTTAGTAACATCAGTTGTTGTCCCTCATATATACATTTAGTGACATCATGTTGTCCCTCATATATCATTTAGTATCATGTTGTCCTCATATATACATTTAGTATCATGTTGTCCTCATATATACATTTAGTATCATGTTGTCCCTCATATATACATTTAGTGACATCATGTTGTTGTCCTCATATATACATTTTAGTAACATCATGTTGTCCCTCATATATACATTTAGTATCATGTTGTCCCTCATATATACATTTAGTAACATCATTTGTCCCTCATATATACATTTAGTAACATCATGTTGTCCTCATATATACATTTAGTAACATCATGTTGTCCCTCATATATACATTTAGTATCATGTTGTCCTCATATATACATTTAGTAACATCATGTTGTTGTCCTCATATATACATTTAGTAACATCATGTTGTCCTCATATATACATTTAGTATCATGTTGTCCTCATATATACATTTAGTGACATCATGTTGTCCCTCATATATACATTTAGTAACATCATGTTGTCCTCATATATACATTTAGTAATATCATGTTGTTCCCTCATATATACATTTAGTAACATCATGTTGTCCCTCATATATACATTTAGTATCATGTTGTCCCTCATATATACATTTAGTATCATGTTGTCCCTCATATATACATTTAGTGATATTATTTGTTGTCCTCATATATACATTTAGTATCATGTTTTTTGTTCCTCATATATGCATTTAGTATCATCATGTTGTTGTCCCTCATATATACATTTTAGTAACATCATGTTGTCCCTCATATATACATTTAGTAACATCATGTTGTCCCTCATATATACATTTAGTAACATCATGTTGTCCCTCATATATACATTTAGTAACATGTTTGTCCTCATATACACATTTAGTAAACATCATGTTGTCCTCATATATACATTTAGTATCATGTTGTCCTCATATATACATTTAGTGACATCATGTTGTCCTCATATATACATTTAGTATCATGTTGTCCTCATATATACATTTGTAACATCATGTTTTGTCCATCATATGCCACATTTAGTATCATGTTGTTGTCCTCATATATACATTTAGTAAACATCATGTTGTCCCTCATATATAGCATTTAGTATCATGTTTCCTCATATATACATTTAGTATCATGTTGTTGTCCTCATATATACATTTAGTAAACATCATGTTGTCCTCATATATACATTTAGTATCATGTTTTGTCCTCATATATACATTTAGTAACATCATGTTGTTGTCCCTCATATATACATTTAGTAAACATGTTGTTGTCCCTCATATATACATTTAGTAACATCATGTTGTCCTCATATATACATTTAGTAACATCATGTTGTCCTCATATATACATTTCTAGTATCATAGTATCATGTTGTTGTCCTCATATATACATTTAGTATCATGTTGTCCCTCATATATACATTTAGTAACATCATGTTTTTGTCCTCATATATACATTTAGTAACATCATGTTGTTGTCCCTCATATATACATTTAGTAACATCATGTTGTCCCTCATATATACATTTAGTAACATCATGTTGTCCCTCATATATACATTTAGTATCACATGTTGTCCTCATATATACATTTAGTAACATTTCATGTTGTCCTCATATATACATTTAGTAACATCATGTTGTCCTCATATATACATTTAGTATCATGTTGTCCCTCATATATACATTTAGTAACATCATGTTGTCCCTCATATATACATTTAGTGACATGTTGTTGTCCTCATATATACATTTAGTAACATCATGTTGTCCCTCATATACATTTAGTAACATCATGTTGTCCTCATATATACATTTAGTAACATCATGTTGTCCCTCATATATACATTTAGTAACATCATGTTGTTGTCCTCATATACATTTAGTATCATGTTGTCCTCATATATACATTTAGTATCATGTTGTCCCTCATATATACATTTAGTAACATCATGTTGTCCTCATATATACATTTAGTAACATATCATGTTGTCCCTCATATATACATTTAGTAACATCATGTTGTTGTCCCTCATATATACATTTAGTAAATATCATGTTGTCCCTCATATATACATTTAGTAACATCATCATGTTGTCCTCATATACATTTAGTATCATCATGTTGTCCCCTCATATATACATTTAGTGACATCATGTTGTCCCCTCATATATACATTTAGTAACATCATGTTGTCCTCATATATACATTTAGTAAACATCATGTTTTTGTCCTCATATATATCATTTAGTAACATCATGTTGTCCTCATATATACATTTAGTAACATCATGTTGTCCTCATATATACATTTAGTAACATCATGTTGTTGTCCTCATATACATTTAGTATCATGTTGTCCTCATATATACATTTAGTATCATCATTTGTCCCTCATATACATTTAGTAACATCATGTTGTCCCTCATATATACATTTAGTAACATCATGTTGTCCCTCATATACATTTAGTAACATCATGTTGTTGTCCCTCATATATACATTTAGTAACATCATGTTGTCCTCATATATACATTTAGTATCATGTTGTCCTCATATATTGTCCCTCATATATACATTTAGTAACATCAGTCCCTCATATATACATTTAGTAACATCATGTTGTCCTCATATATACATTTAGTATCATGTTGTTGTCCTCATATATACATTTAGTAACATCATGTTGTCCCTCATATATACATTTAGTAACATCATGTTGTCCCTCATATATACATTTAGTAACATCATGTTGTCCTCATATATACATTTAGTAATCATGTTTTTGTCCCTCATATATACATTTAGTAACATCATGTTGTTCCCTCATATATACATTTAGTATCATGTTGTCCCTCATATATACATTTAGTAACATCATGTTGTCCCTCATATATACATTTAGTAACATCATGTTGTTGTCCTCATATATACATTTAGTAACATCATGTTGTCCTCATATATACATTTAGTAACATCATGTTGTCCCTCATATATACATTTAGTATCATGTTGTCCCTCATATATACATTTAGTAACATCATGTTGTCCCTCATATATACATTTAAGTAACATCATGTTGTTGTCCTCATATACATTTATATCATGTTTTCAGTATACATTTAGTATCATGTTGTCCCTCATATATACATTTAGTAACATCATATTTGTCCTCATATATACATTTAGTAACATCATGTTGTCCTCATATATACATTTAGTAACATCATGTTGTCCTCATATATACATTTAGTAACATCATGTTGTCCTCATATATACATTTAGTAACATCATGTTGTCCTCATATATACATTTAGTATCATGTTGTTGTCCCTCATATATACATTTAGTATCATGTTGTCCTCATATATACATTTAGTAACATCATGTTGTCCTCATATATACATTTAGTAACATCATGTTGTCCCTCATATATACATTTAGTAACATCATGTTTTTGTCCCTCATATATACATTTATTTAGCAATATACATTTTATTGTCATGTTGTCCCTCATATATACATTTAGTAAATCATGTTGTCCCTCATATATACATTTAGTATCATGTTGTCCTCATATATACATTTAGTATCATGTTGTTGTCCCTCATATATACATTTAGTGACATCATGTTGTTGTCCCTCATATATACATTTAGTATCATGTTGTCCTCATATATACATTTAGTAAATATCATGTTGTTGTCCTCATATATACATTTAGTAAATCATCATGTTGTCCCTCATATATACATTTAGTAGTATCATGTTGTCCTCATATATACATTTAGTAACATGTTGTTTGTCCCTCATATATACATTTAGTAACATCATGTTGTCCCTCATATATACATTTAGTAACATCATGTTGTCCCTCATATATACATTTAGTAACATCATGTTGTTGTCCCTCATATATACATTTAGTAACATCAGTCCCTCATATATACATTTAGTAACATTGTTGTCCCTCATATACATTTAGTAACATCATGTTGTTGTCCTCATATATACATTTAGTAACATCATATTTGTTGTCCCTCATATATACATTTCTTAGTGACATCATGTTGTCCTCATATATACATTTAGCAACATCATGTTGTCCCTCATATATACATTTAGTAACATCATGTTGTTGTCCTCATATATACATTTAGTAATCATCATGTTGTCCCTCATATATACATTTTAACATTTTAGTATCATGTTGTCCTCATATATACATTTAGGAAGCATCATTTGTTGTCCCTCATATATACATTTAGTATCATGTTGTCCCTCATATATACATTTAGTAACATCATGTTGTTGTCCTCATATATACATTTAGTATCATGTTGTCCCCTCATATATACATTTAGTAACATGTTGTCCTCATATATACATTTAGTAACATCATGTTTTTGTCCCTCATATATACATTTAGTAACATCATATTTGTCCCTCATATATACATTTAGTGACATCATGTTGTTGTCCTCATATATACATTTAGTATCATGTTGTCCCTCATATATCATGTTGTCCTCATATATACATTTAGTAACATGTTGTCCCCTCATATATACATTTATAGTATCATGTTGTCCCTCATATATACATTTAGTAAAACATGTTGTCCTCATATATACATTTAGTAGTATCATGTTGTCCCTCATATATACATTTAGTAACATCATGTTGTCCCTCATATATACATTTAGTATCATGTTGTCCCTCATATATACATTTAGTAACATCATGTTGTCCCTCATATATACATTTAGTAACATCATGTTGTCCCTCATATATACATTTAGTAACATCATGTTGTCCCTCATATATACATTTAGTAACATCATGTTGTCCCTCATATATACATTTAGTAACATCATGTTGTTGTCCCTCATATATACATTTAGTAACATCATGTTGTCCCTCATATATACATTTAGTAAAATCATGTTGTTGTCCTCATATATACATTTAGTAACATGTTGTCCTCATATATACATTTAGTATCATGTTGTCCCTCATATATACATTTAGTAACATCATGTTGTTGTCCCTCATATTTCCATTTAGTAACATCATGTTGTCCCTCATATATACATTTAGTAACATCATGTTGTTGTCCCTCATATATACATTTAGTAACATCATGTTGTCCTCATATATATTATTTCTAGTAACATCATGTTGTCCCTCATATATACATTTAGTATCATGTTGTCCTCATATATACATTTAGTAACATCATGTTGTCCTCATATATACATTTAGTAACATCATGTTGTTGTCCTCATATATACATTTAGTAACATCATGTTGTCCCTCATATAAACATTTAGTATCATGTTGTCCTCATATATACATTTAGTATCATGTTGTCCCTCATATATACATTTAGTAACATCATGTTTGTCCCTCATATATCATTTGACAACATCATGTTGTCCTCATATATACATTTAGTATCATCATGTTGTCCTCATATATACATTTAGTGACATCATGTTGTTGTCCCTCATATATACATTTAGTAACATCATGTTGTCCTCATATATACATTTAGTAACATCATGTTGTCCTCATATATACATTTAGTAACATCATGTTGTTCCTCATATATACATTTAGTATCATGTTTGTTGTCCCTCATATATACATTTAGTATCATGTTGTTGTCCTCATATATACATTTAGTAACATCATGTTGTCCCTCATATATACATTTAGTAACATCATGTTGTCCTCATATATACATTTAGTAACATCATGTTGTTGTCCCTCATATATACATTTAGTAACATCATGTTTGTCCTCATATATACATTTAGTATCATATATCATTTAGTTGTTGTCCCCTCATATATACATTTAGTAACATCATGTTGTTGTCCTCATATATACATTTAGTATCATGTTGTCCCTCATATATACATTTAGTGACATCATGTTGTCCTCATATATATATTTATAACATCATGTTGTCCCTCATATATACATTTAGTAACATCATGTTGTTGTCCCTTTACATACTGTATGACCAGGTCTATAGGGTAGTGGACTACTGTTGTCCCGGGTCTATACGGGTAGTGGCATCATGCTGTATGTCCAGGGTCATATAGGCGTTTAGTGGACTACTGTAGACCAGGGTCTATAGGGTAGTGGACTACAGTTGACCAGGTCTATAGGGTAGTGGACTACTGTAGACCAGGGTCTATAGGGTAGTGGACTACTGTAGACCAGGGTCTATAGGGTAGTGACTACTGTAGTACATCATGTTGTCTCATAGGGTAGTGACTACTGTTGACCAGGGTCTATACGGGTAGTGACTACTGTAGACCAGGTCCTCATAGGGTAGTGACTATTGTAGTACACAGGGTCCTATAGTGGACTACGTAGGACTCATCTATAGTTAGTGCCACTGTCCCATCTAGGGTAGTGGACTACTGTAGACCAGGGTCTATAGGGTAGTGGACTACTGTAGACCAGGGTCTATAGGGTAGTGGACTACTGTAGACCAGGGTCTATAGGGTAGTGGACTACTGTAGACCAGGGTCTATAGGGTAGTGGACTACTGTAGACCAGGGTCTATAGGGTAGTGGACTACAGTTGACCAGGGTCTATAGGGTAGTGGACTACTGTTGACCAGGGTCTATAGGGTAGTGGACTACTGTTGACCAGGGTCTATAGGGTAGTGGACTACTGTAGACCAGGGTCTATAGGGTAGTGGACTACAGTTGACCAGGGTCTATAGGGTAGTGGACTACTGTTGACCAGGGTCTATAGGGTAGTGGACTACTGTTGACCAGGGTATATAGGGTAGTGGACTACTGTTGACCAGGGTAGTGGACTACTGTTGTCCAGGGTAGTGGACTACTGTAGACCAGGGTCTATAGGGTAGTGGACTACTGTTGACCAGGGTAGTGGACTACTGTTGACCAGAGTCTATAGGGTAGTGGACTACTGTAGACCATGCCTATAGGGTAGTGGACTACTGTTGACCAGGGTCTATAGGGTAGTGGACTACTGTTGACCAGGGTCTATAGGGTAGTTTACTACTGTAGACCAGAGTAGTGGACTACTGTAGACTAGGGTAGTGGACTACTGTAGACTAGAGTAGTGGACTACTGTTGACCAGGGTAGTGGACTACTGTTGACCAGGGTAGTGGACTACTGTAGTCCAGGGTCTATAGGGTAGTGGACTACTGTTGACCAGAGTCTATAGGGTAGTGGACTACTGTAGACCAGGGTAGTGGACTACTGTAGTCCAGGGTCTATAGGGTAGTGGACTACTGTTGACCAGGGTCTATAGAGTAGTGGACTACTGTAGACCAGGGTCTATAGGGTAGTGGACTACTGTTGACCAGGGTAGTGGACTACTGTTGACCAGGGTAGTAGACTACTGTTGACCAGGGTAGTGGACTACTGTTGACCAGGGTAGTGGACTACTGTTGACCAGGGTAGTGGACTACTGTTGACCAGGGTCTATAGGGTAGTTTACTACTGTTGACCAGGGTCTATAGGGTAGTGCACTACTGTGGACCAGGGTCTATAGGGTAGTGAACTACTGTAGACCAGGGTAGTGGACTACTGTAGACCAGGGTCTATAGGGTAGTGGACTACTGTAGACCAGGTTAGTGGACTACTGTAGACCAGGGTAGTGGACTACTGTCGACCAGGGTCTATAGGGTAGTGGACTACTGTTGACCAGAGTCTATAGGGTAGTGGACTACTGTAGACCAGGGCCTATAGGGTAGTGGACTACTGTTGACCAGGGTCTATAGGGTAGTTTACTACTGTAGACCAGAGTAGTGGACTACTGTAGACTAAGGTAGTGGACTACTGTAGACTAGAGTAGTGGACTACTGTTGACCAGGGTAGTGGACTACTGTTGACCAGGGTAGTGGACTACTGTAGTCCAGGGTCTATAGGGTAGTGGACTACTGTTGACCAGAGTCTATAGGGTAGTGGACTACTGTAGACCAGGGTAGTGGACTACTGTAGTCCAGGGTCTATAGGGTAGTGGACTACTGTTGACCAGGGTCTATAGAGTAGTTGGACTACTGTAGACCAGGGTCTATAGGGTAGTGGACTACTGTTGACCAGGGTAGTGGACTACTGTTGACCAGGGTAGTAGACTACTGTTGACCAGGGTAGTGGACTACTGTTGACCAGGGTAGTGGACTACTGCTGACCAGGGTAGTGGACTACTGTTGACCAGGGTCTATAGGGTAGTTTACTACTGTTGACCAGGGTCTATAGGGTAGTGCACTACTGTGGACCAGGGTCTATAGGGTAGTGAACTACTGTAGACCAGGGTAGTGGACTACTGTAGACCAGGGTCTATAGGGTAGTGGACTACTGTAGACCAGGTTAGTGGACTACTGTAGACCAGGGTAGTGGACTACTGTCGACCAGGGTCTATAGGGTAGTGGACTACTGTTGACCAGAGTCTATAGGGTAGTGGACTAC